>NC_059426.1:35165266-35392766 GCF_021028975.2 Sphaerodactylus townsendi | reverse complement strand
GGGTTCAGAGAAAAAGACAAAGTGAGATGAATATTTCAAGGGGAATACCTTCCTTGCCTTGTAGTGATGAAGCACTCAGGTAATCCCTCAAGGAACACAGATGGAGTGAGGCTATTTTTGAATTTGTCATTGGGGGTGGTTTGATATCAAATACCTCTTTTCATTCCTGCACTTCAGTAAAAGTGCAGCACAAATGAGGAAAGTGTTTTCCTCCTCCTCTTTGCTTGTCTCAGATATTTTCCATCATTAAATATGTATCTAATTTTTAAAAAACACATTTTGTAATGATTTGCTCATTAAGTGAGAAAAGGTGAAAGGTGGGCTAAAATTAAATAAAATAAAACTTCTTACAGTTGGCGTGCTTTATACAATGCCATCCTGAGCAGAGGTACACTCTTCCATTGAATTCAATGGTTTTAGAAAGGTACAACTTACCTTAGAAAGGCATTGTTAGCTTCCCTAATGTATGCAGCTAAGATACAAAAAAGGGCTTGTGGAGTGACTTCATGCTAGACCAGCCATTTTCAACTAGGGTACCGTGGTACCCTGGGGTGCCGTGAGCATGTCCCAGGGGTACCGCGACAACGCTACAGCCCCCCCCCCTCATTTTTGTGGTGTCTCCCACCGGCGCCAGCAAGGACATGGAGCTGGCCCATGGGGCAGGGCCTGCCAGAAGGTCAGCAGCCACCACCACCCCCAGTGCTTCCCTTTACCCTGGGAGGGGAAGGTGGGGTGTGTGGCAAGCAGGGGCATTGGGAGGGGAAGGTGGAGGGTGGCGGCAGGGGTACCGTGAGATATGAAGAGAGAGGTCAAGGGTACCCTGACCTCGAAAAGGTTGGGAAACACTGTGCTAGACCATATCCTTCCCATGTATAAGGTTACAGGTTCACTACCCAGCATGTCAAGTTCAAAGACTCAGCTAGTAGTGATTGAGATCTTGAAGAGACATTGTCACTCAGAGTACACAATTCTGATCTTAAGAACATAAGAACATAAGAAAGAGCCTGCTGGATCAGACCAGAGTCCATCTAGTCCAGCACTCTGCTACTCGCAGTGGCCCATCAGGTGCCCTTTGGGAACTCACATGCAGGAGGTGAAAGCAATGGCCTTCTGCTGCTGCTGCTGCTCCCGAGCACCTGGTCTGCTAAGGCATTTGCAATCTCAGATCAAGGAGGATCAAGACTGGTAGCCATAGCCACCTTGACAGACCACTGGTTTGACTTAGTGGCAGGTAGCATCACGTGCCCAAGTTTCAAACCTCTGCCAGCAACTGAGAGCATTTGCTGTATGAACATCAGGAAGATGAATTGGGGGGGGGCTTGAATCCCCTTCTGGGCAGCTGAATCTGGGGGGGTCGAATTTCTTCTGGAGATGCCATGGTTTTACACCGAAAGAAAGGGCATTTATGCCAGTAGAGGAGCAAATCCAGCTCTGCACCAATGCTCCCATGCTGAACCCAGCTGTGTCGGCATGATGGGGGTGTCCCGGGGGGGGGTGACCTTAGTTGGCCCCCAGAACTTGCTCAGTCCCTGTGCACTGATGGAATCCCCAGCATAGATATGCCACAATTTTTGTGGTGTATCACTATTCCCATTAATGGACAAGTCAAAGGTGTGGGTTTTTTAAAGAAAAAACCTTGTTCATGTTTCCTGCACCATGGAAAGCCCTTTGGAGTGGGCCCCTACCTGCCTGACAGCTCTGGATTGAGCTGTTATCTGCAAAGCTGTGGAGTCCCTCACAAGATCTCAGGAAAAACGCCAGAGGAAATGTTAAACCTTTAAGGAGCTTTTCAGTGAAAAACCAAATAGGAAATTAAAATGGCTGTTAGCTCAACTCTTCAACAAAATTCCAGTGTTTTGTCTTCCACTCTCCTGGATTTGTTTTGGCTTTTTCAAAAATAAGAAATTAAACAAATTGCATTTCTATCGATAATAGTGAACCATTCAATCGTACCCCCATTCTCTCCCCTTTTTTATATTTATAAAAAGGATAACAACCCTGTGAGATAAATTAGGCTGAGAGAGTGACAGGTCCAAGATCATTCAGCAAGATTCCACAGCACGAGTGTGGGTTTGAACCCTGATCTCCCAGTTCCCACTCTGACACTCTAGCCATGACACCATACGGGCTGTCATTGTGAGTCATAGACTGTGTGCCGGCAAGATGCAGCAGGCGACGGCCATACAACCCGGAAAACCCACAGCATCCTAGTGATTCCGGCCGTGAAAGCTTTTGACAATACAATATATGCACATTTCTGCAATGGGGGTTTGACACAATAAGTAGGAAGACCTTTAACTCCTTCCCTGCCCACCGCTTCATCTAATCATAGACATTTCTGTAAGAAAATTGTCAACGCAGCCTGAGTCAAGCCAACGTTTAGGTCTCAAGCTGTTTTAATCATAACATGAGCCAAACATCTAGTTTGCTGGTCAAAGGAAACAATATTATATATATCCAAAAAGAATTCAGGCAGAAGTCGATTCTGATCAGTGTCTTTTGGCAGGGGAATCCATCTAAATGTTTATCACAAAAACAGGCAATTACGTAGCTTCTATTTTTTAATACAGAGCTGTCCGAAGTGGATGCACCCATATAAGGCTTGCAAGGAGGGGAATGAGTTGTATCATTTAGCACATCCCCTCTGTGCCAGCCAGATTTATTTCTTTAAAATATTGATATTCCACCTTATTACCTTGGACTCAAGCTGGCTAGCTCTGCAACCACAACTCACAGAACACAAAACACAACATTCCATTAACAGAAAAAAAATTAACACCCAGATTTAAAAGTAGACACACATTTAAAAACATACAGCTAAATCTGCAAAGACTTGCTTCAAACGTCCTGTAAAACAGAACAGTCTTGCATGTCTTCTTAAACCTAGCCAGTGAAGGTGCGCTCTGTACCTGCTAAAGCAAGCCATTCCAAAGCACTGGCCCCACCAGGGAAAAGACTGTAGCTTAGCTGCTGCCTTGTCTGATAGTGTCTCTGGAAATGAGAGACCTGGTGGGTGAAATAGTCAAGGCTCTCTGTATATTGAAACAAGAAAATGAAGGCAGCAAGCCATGACTGCTTGACCCACCTATATCACTGAACTTGTTTGGCAGAAATTATGGTAGGATGTGGTGCCTGGGCAGTGGTGTCACAACCACTGGCAGAGTGTGGGGCCCAAGTTAAGGAAAATATTTTACATATTTTTAATGTCTCTGGGGCTGTTTCCGTACAAGCGGAACACAGATTCCCAGGGACACTAAAAACTGTGTCCCTTGCAACCCCAAGCAGCGTTTTTTGGAAGCGCTGTCTTCCACCCGCTGCCATGCAAACGGCAGCAGGTGGAAGCTGCCATTTATCCCAAATGCCTCCTTACCATCTGCTGTCTTCCGGCATTCTGTGGAGGCAACGGGACACGTCTCCTGGCCTCCGTCACTGCAGCCATCGCTCTGGCCATGGGGGCGTGTCCTCTGGTCTCCACAGAGCTCCACAGGACAGCAGAAGGTGAGGAGCTGTTTGGGGACAGAGCAGCCTGTGTGAAGGCTGCGCCATTGGCGCCGCTTCCAGGGGGACTGTCCATGCGAACGGTTCGGGGGGGTGCGTCAGCATGAACTATGCCAACACACCAGTGGTGGGATCCAAAAATTTTAGTAACAGGTTCCCATGGTGGTGGGATTCAAACTGTGGCGTAGCACCAATGGGGCGGGGCGGGGCATGACAGGGGCGTGGCCAGGCATTCCTGGGGCGGGGCATTCCTGGGCGGGGCTGGGGCAAGGACGCAGCCACTGCACTGGTCCTTGGGCGGGAAACAAATGCACGCAGGCGCAGGCTGCCTTGCACACAGGTGCACCTCCTGCTAGACTGCTTCAAGTTCTGCGCGCTACTGCTGAGAGGAAGGCGTAACTAAGGAAAAAATCACGTGGCAAAATCACCAATTAGTAACCCCCTCTCTGCACACACAAATAATTAGTAACCTACTCTCGGGAACCTGTGAGAACCTGCTGGATCCCACCCCTGCAACGCACCCCTGCTAAGCGCCTGTGCGGAAAGGGCCTGGGATTAGCTACAGGAGAATTGGGAGGGAAAGTATAGCTTGATGTCATCAAATCTTAAAAGCTGAGCAGGGTCAGAGCTGGGATGCGAGGTCACCAAGGAAGACCTTGCAAAGGGAGGCAAAGGCAGGCCATCTGTGCTTCTTGCTTGCCTTGAAAGGCCCTTGTTGGGGTCTTGTTAAGCTGGCTGAAACATGACAGCACTTACCGTAGGTATATAAGGAGAATTAAGGGTACAATTATCACTCTGCTATGTCATTACTGTCTTCTCTGATGAATCTAAAACATATGTAGTAATAGTTTTTCTATACATTGCATAAGAACATTTAGAGTTCTAAAGCTTTATGCATTTTGACAATTTATAAATCAGGAGTTCTTGCTGGCTGATCTAAAATTACTTTCATGTTGTGAGGGTAATGGCTATAAACAGTAAGATTTACCCAATGTACTTTTACAAACTCTAAATCTTATTCCACCAATTTATAGATTTTTACAGCAACATATGTTAACTATGGGGGGGGGTGGGGGTTCCAGCAAGTGCTCAGGGCAGGATAGTTTTCTAAAGTTCCCTGATGCCTGGTTATTTGTATCTTTGCGAGACCACAGGAAACCATAAATCATGCCTGTTTTAATGCTGTTTTCCCCACCACTAATATATTTTGAAAGAATTAACTAAATGAAGTCATTCCCAACATGCTTTAATACTCTGAACTATGAATAGGAAGAGAATAAGCCCATAATGACCGGGTCTATAGCCTCTGCTTCCATAATAAGCATAAACAATCTATCCAATAAGCCATCCAGCACAAAAACTTTAGGTAATTGCTGACACATAGCACATGAGATTCAGTCTGTCACTTGATATTATTTTCCCTGCTATTGATTTTAAACTATTTGAAAAACAACACCTCACTTCAACAAGTTTTCTATCAGAGACCTTCCTTTATGTCAGTCTGCTGGTTGAAAATCAATTATCCAGCTGACTCCTAAAGAGCTACTTGAGTTGAAGCAGCAAATAACTGAGGTTTACTCTGCTGCAGCTAAGTAGCCCTATAAATAGCAAGCAGAAGACAAGACTAAGGTAGCTTTCTTTCGACCATAAATTCAAACTTCAGGGTTTCCTGCATGTAAAAGTCTATCATGGTCTAGGCCTGGTGTGGCGAACCTATGGCACTTCAGATGGACTACAATGATGTTCATGGACTACCACTGGTCTAGGCTCTTCCGAGAATCAGAAGACTTGCATGTCATCATTAGTAGGATATTTGCTTCAGTCATTGTGCAGCATCAAGAGCAACCAAAAACTGTCTTTAGGTCATGGACAGAGATTGTTATTGGGAAGACAGGCTAGAGCAGACCTGGGCATTATACGGCCCGGGGGCCACATCCGGCCCGCTGGATGACCCTGACTGGCCCCCCTGCCGTGCTGGGGAGCGAGGCGTCTTTGAAAGCCCCGTAGAAGACGGCTGCCTTGGCTGCCTGCTTCTGTGGGGCTTTTAAAAGCGCCTCGCCCCCCTGCCTTTTGGCCCAGCCCTCCACAATATTTTCTGTTTCTTATGCGACCCCATGGAAAAAATAATTGCCCACCCCTGGGCTAGAGAGACAAAACCCATGGGGGACTCAGGTTGCCCTGGGATCCAAGAAGCTAGGAAAGGCACAGTGGAGGGATAGAAGCAATACTTGTGTTTTAATTCTCCCAAGACAGATTAAATGTGTTTGAGCACAGAGCCTCTGCCTTGCATGTGGAAGGTCTTGGGTTCAATATTTGGTACCTCCAGTTAAAAAGATTAGGTGGTAAGCATCATTGCCAACAGGTCTGGGGGAAAATATCCTTTCCCTTCAACAGATGCTTAATGCTATGCTCCTTGCGTTCAGGTCATTTCCACACATTGAACCTCTATTAAAAGGGACAAGATGGTTTTCTCCCAGCTCACTGGCAACTCTATTAGTAGGCAATGTGGAAGTTCCCTACCTGAGACACTGCAGAGCTGCTGCCAGTCAGAGAAAACCATAGTTACTTTGACAGACCAATGGTTGGTTTGTATGACACAGCAGAGGGCAGCTTCTTATAACTAGAGGTACAGAATTCTGAAATCTTGAGAAAGCAGGCAAGGTACTGCTGGGTGATATTAGCAATGTAACTGTTGAAGCAAGCACCTTGCATCCGTTCTTCTGGATGCCTCCGAAGGCCCAGAGGGCATCTTTGTCTGTGGTCCCAAGGTGTCTGTCAGAAGCCCAAGAGGTCGCTGTGGACCAGTCAGGATAGCTGCGTTATGGAGGATTCCTTTTTTGCATGTTGTTTTTGTTCTTGTTTAAGTGGAAACCTAAGTCTAAGTCTACAGTGAGAGACAGTGAATAAAGTGAGGCAGAGTGGTGTAGTGGTTAGTGTTGGATTATGATCTGGAAGACCCAGGTTGGCATCTCTGTTCTGCCATGGAAGTTTGATGGGTGATCTTGGGCCAGTCACACAATCTCAGGCTAGCCGCTCTCACTGGGTAAAGGGGTAAGGATGAAGAGGTGAGGATAAAATGAAGAAGGGGAAAATGGCTCTTAACACATACAAACCAAGCAGGCATACAGGGGATCTGGACACAGTGTATAACAGTCTACAGACTTCTCTCTGTGAAACACCCCTGAAGATGCCAGCCACAGATGCAGGCGAAATGTTAGGAACAAGATCTACCTGACCACGGCCACACAGCCCGGAAAACCCACAACGACCAGTTGAATCCGGCCGTGAAAGCCTTCGACAATACATACAGGGGATCAGTGACTGACAGAAAGGGGAAGGATCTTTTCCCATCGCTCACAAATACATTCTCATCAATTCATTTAGGAAACTAGATTAGGAATGCTGCTGTGGAACTATCAATGATTAAAACACAAAATGATACGACAATATAGATTAAATCTTCATTTAGGCTAATCCAATGCAAATACTGCCTGTCTGTATCATGTGGCCTCTTATGACTCTATTATGTATTCTGCCAGCACAAGCAAGCCTACCGAGTTATGATGATTAATGGTCTGTTCAAAAGTGTTAATGGTACTATAAAATTGTCTTTATGGTTAGAAAGACAACAAATAGTATATCTGGAGTTAAACATAAAGGCCAGGGATGCCAGGTTTTATGCAGAAGTTAATAGAGCAAGCAAAAGGCATGCTCAAGGGACTCCGGAAGAACATCCAATTGTTATGCCTGTGGAGTCATGAACTGGTAGTAGGAACATGCTGTATCAATCCCTGAACAGAGAAACAGCAGACCATGAACTATCCCATGAAAGCTTCAGTTCTGCCTATTTGCAAGCAATGTAGAAGGTATTACCTAGCAAGGATCTAGCCATGCTTCCACCTATGCTCACAAAAAGCCTTAAATCTTCTGTCAAGAAAAATTAAAAGTGTTTAAAACGGATGGAATTTATGTGACGCCATATCAACATTAGTTCATACTGGCTTGAAGTAGACAATGCTCTGATCCTTACCATCTCTGGACAGACAGTCACAGGGGAAGGGTATTATTGGATCCAGGCCTGCTTTGCTCTAAGCAAGCTTCTCTGGTTCCTCCTAGCAGGATTGGAAGCTGGGGTCAAGAGATGTTTTCATTTCAGCTGAGAAACTTAAATGTCAGCCAGCTATAGTTTGCTGTAATTGGTGAAACTGCTGTTTTCCAGGCCAGGTATGTGAGGTAGCAGGATACATAATTTAGACAGCTGTCTGCATGTTTCCTAGGGTTGCCAGGTACCCCCCCCCACACACACACACACCACCAACTAGAGGGTTGCCAGCTCCAGGATGGAAGACTCCTAGAAATCTGGGGGTGGCGCCTGAGGAGGACAAGGACCTCACTGGATACAATGCCATACAGTTTTCCCTTTGAAGCATCTATTTTCTCCAGGGGAACTGATCTCTGTAGTCTGGTGATGAGGTGTAATTCCAAGCAGAGGCGTAGCTACAAGGGGAATGGGGTGCGGGCGTTGCACTGAGCGTGCGCCTAGGGGTGTAATTCCAAGCAGAGGCGTAGCTACAAGGGGAATGGGGTGCGTGCGTTGCACTGAGCGTGCGCCTGGGGTTTGTTTTTTGTATTTTTTAGTGTTTTTCAGTTTTTGACCTGCAGGGGGCCCAGTTTTTAGATTAGCAGCACCAACATTTCAGGGAGTTTTTGGAGTACTCTCCTGATGATACCATCCAAGTTAGGTGAGGTTTGGTTCACGGGGTCCAAAGTTATGGACTCCCAAAGGGGGTGCCGCATCCCCCATTGTTTCCAATGGGAGCTAATAGGAGATGGGGGCTACACCTTTGAGAGTCCATAACTTTGGACCCCCTGAACCAAACTTCACCAAACCTGGCTGGTATCATCAGGACAGTCTCCTAAAGATACCCTGAAATTTTGATGCTGCTAGCATAAAAACTGTGCCCCTACAGCCTTAAAACTGAAAAAACACTAAAATACAAAAACCACAAACGAATGGGGGGGGGCAGCAAAACTCAGATTTTGCACCGGGCTCCATGTTCCCTAGCTACGCCTCTGATTCCAAGGGATTCACAGGTCCCACCTGATGGCTAGCATACTAGTGTGCGCCTGCTTGAGTAATCCTTTTTTAAAAAGATAATTCTTGGGAGTTCAAAACATGATTACATCATATATTCAAAAACTCTCTTAACAATGTAAATCCCCTTCAGAACAACAAAACCCCTTAAGAAATAAGACTCAAGTAAAAAAGGATTCTCTGGATTAAATTCGCATGGGATCATAAGTTTTTGTTCATATGTTCTACATCAGAGGAGTTCCATGAAATAGATGGATGCTAATTCTTTTATTTTGAGTATAATATTGCATGTTTGCCAACCATTTCTAATTTATCCTCACAGCAGATCAGTTTTCACTTCCGGCTCCTTAATTAACTACCTGTCATAACCTTTGACTTCCAGAATATTCAATGAATTCCTGCCAGTTAGGTTTTTTAATTAGTGCTCACATTCATGAGCATGAATCAGTCTCCAATTAAAGGAACTAGCTGATGGTTTAAAATACTTTCTCATTCAGATGTGGACCTATTGACCCTGAAATCCAAAACGGCACACCCGAAGACAAGTAGGGAATTTCACTTCTGTCCATGTTCTTATTAAAGAGAAAAATGTGCTCCATTACAGTGTATGTATTTATATATATACAAATACACATATACCTCTCAGTGCTAAAACACATACACATATACCTTTCAGTGCTAGTTGATTAAGTTTAGTTATCCGGTATTCTGATCATTCTGTAAAATTTATGCAGTCTTGATTTTGTGCTTGATTTTGATTTCCTTTCATTAACCAGCAGTACCCAGTGGCAGAGCTACAAGGGGATAGGGGGTGCGCCATGCACCAGGCGCACACCTGGGAGGTGTGGAAAATCACCCCCAGCCCCCCCTTGCAGTCTATATTTTCCGCCACTCTATGCAGCGCCTCCTTTGTGACATAGATTTTTTCTCACTTTTTTCCATTCTTAGTTCCTTTCACTGTTTCCTTTTATTTTTTCAGGTTGAAATTGAAAGGCCTGTTCGATCAGTATAGGCTAAAAAATCGGCCACTCGAGGGAATCACAGTTCCCAGGAGACCTTGGGGCTCACAGGGTCTCCTGGGAAGTATAGTTCTCATCAGGCCATTTTTAAGCCTGAACTGCGAATAGGCCTTTTTTTCAGCCTGAAAAAATTCTAGGAAAAGGAAAGGAACTAAGGTAAGTGGGGGAAGGGGGGAAGGGGCACCGCGGGGGGCCATGGGGGCGGAAAATATAGACTGCGTACTGGGGCAGTTTGGCAGTACCTAAACAATTTGTTGGCGGGCCAAGGAACTGATTCTCTGAGCAGCAATCTAAAGTACAGCATCTTAAAAAATAGTATGTTTTCAGAAAAAGAGATGAACAGAGGGGATTTGCCATTGCCTGCCTCTGCGTCTCCATCCAAGTACCAATCAGACTTGCTTGGCTAATGCTGCTGCCCCTAAAGAAGAGGAAGCCTTTAAAACATGGCTGCCAGATCTGGGTTGGGAAATACCTGGAGATGTTGGGAGTGGAGCCTGAGGAGGGCAGGGTTTGGGGAAAGGAGGAACTTCAGGAGTATAATTCCTTAAGGTCTACCATCTAAAGAACCCCATATTCTCTAGTCACAGGTGTCAAACTTGCGGCCCTCCAGATGTTTGTGAACTACAACTCTCATCAGTCCTTGCCAGCCTGGCTAATGCTCATGTTGGGAGGGACTGAAGGGAATTGTAGTTCATGAACATCTGGAGGGCCGCGAGTTTGACACCCTGTCTAGCTGAACTGATCTCTGTCATCTGGAGATCAGCTGTAATCCCAGAAGGTCTCTAGCAACCTCCTGGAAGTTAGCAACATTATTTTAAAGGGACCCTGGTTCTCTTTTCAAGAGGAAAAATGCCACATTTGCAATTTTTGAAAAAGCTCAATCTGAAAGCCAGTGTTCCACTGTCCTCCTCATTCATATTGGCTTTTTTCCCCTCAGCACACCTGGGTACCATTGTGAGCTGTTCTCATTCTTCACTCACTGCATGTTCGCACAGGTGTAAGATGAATTGGATGCAGCCCATTGATATTTGGTGCTGGGCCCAGCTCCATAACATTTACTCCCACCCCCCAGCTGCTATTTTATATAATTACACTTTTGAAAATGATGGTACAATTAAGCACACTTAGATCATTACGATGATTAGGACCTGTGTGCAATTATACAGCAAACAACAAAAAAGCAGAATCTTACTAGATTACAGAGAATTAAAAGTTAACACAGCAAAGCCTACGAGAAGTACATTCATTTACCTCAGGCATGGATAGAGAGATGGTTGAAAGGAAAGGCCACAGGGAACAAGCCACATGCAATAGACAGTGACGGAGTAGAGGGACATTTAACTTACATTACCAGAGTGACTACAGATATAATTGGAAGATGTAGAATAAACCTTTGCCTTCCAAAATAATTAAAAAGCAATTAGAAGCTATTTATACAGCATGTGTGTATTCACTCAACAGTTTTTAGACCTGGGACTATACTGGGGACAGAGCCAAGAGATTATTGCCATGGAGAGAAGTTCAGTGAATTGTTCACAGGCTGCCATGAGTTCATTTGTCTAAACCAGGGGTAGGGAACCTGCGGCTCAAGAGCCGCATGCGGCTCTTCTGCCCTTGCACTGCGGCTCCACAAGCCGAGCCGCCGGCCCCATCCTTGCCCGCCCTGCAGGCAGCAGGGCAGGCGCACCAACTGCTCACAGCCGGCTGGGCTGCACCACGGGCTTTCCCTCTCGCCCACCCTGTTGGAGCGGGGCGGGCGCTTTCCCGGCGGCCAGTGAGGCTGAGCTGCTGGCCCCATCCTTCCCGCCCTGCAGGCAGAAGGGCAGACGCATCCATGCGCTTCTCAGAATGAGCCGAGTAAAAGGTAAAAAAACCCAATGTTTTCTTTATTTTAAATGTCAAAAATTATTTGTGGCTCCAAGTGTTTCTTTTCCCGTGGAAAACGGGTCCAAATGGCTCTTTGAGTGTTAAAGGTTCCCTACCCCTGGTCTAAACTCATACATACGTGGGCCTGCAGGCTGTTGTTAGTGGGGTTCTCTGCTAGCTAGTGAGAGCTGTGCCTAGCAGAGAAGTCAGAGCAGATCGTAGGTAATCTCTCCCAGCCACTCCAATAGATGCTTCACTTTGAAGTCAAGGGGCCCTGTAAGAGACAGGCAGCTGACCTGACCCTTCAGGAAAACACAGCCGCTCAGATGAGTCCATGGGAGTGCTGCTCCAGCATTCAGTCACTTTTGAGAAGGAGGATGAGATGTTGGAGGGGACACAGGAAAAGAGGTAGTTGCGTTGTGCCACTTATTGATAATTATATCAATACAACACCATTTCTGATCAGTTTGTGATGAAAGACTGGGAGATTTTGCGATCTCTTATGTATTACACATGTTGTACTCTGATAGATAAATTTAAAATGAGAAACAAAGGACCAAAGAGAATGGGTGTGTGTGGTTACAACCTGTGATAAGAGGTGACACTGGAGTTACCTATATAAAGTTAGATCCAATTGGCTTTTGAATACTGAAAAGGGGAAGACCCTTTTGACCATCAAAAAGCCATGCTCGGGATCATGGGAATTTCATTGATAAAAGCCATATTTAACAGGGGGTGAGGCAAAGGGTGGAATTGGGTGAGATTGAGAAAAAGCTGACTGGACCCAATCCATGCAATTAAGGGCACGGTATCCATTTCCTGGCAAACAAATTACAACTCTTAGTGCTTTTAAATAATATTTTCAGCTGTTGATGATGGGTATGAGCTGTTAATTTCAGGGGTCGCCCCAGACCAGGGGTCCCCAACATGGCACCCATGGGCACCAATGGCCGACCCCTTTCCTGGTTCCCATCAAGTGTTGTCAGAAACTGGGAAGGGTCACATAAGGCTCCTACCATCAAATCTTCTGATTAGCCGCTGGAGGTCTGATTGGCTGTGTCGATAAAAAAACAGTGTTTCAGCAGCAGCTGCCGCTATAGTGTTGGTTCTATTCTCTCACACACATCCCTTTCTTGGGGCGTTTTCGCACACTGTTTGTTGCAGATCTGGCATGTGAGGTTGTTGCCGTTTCACACATTTGTTCGCACACACTTAAGCCGAAATGTGTTCCGACTCCCTTTCTGTGCCACATTCCAGCCGTTGTTCCGCATTTTTCCTGTCGCTCGATACTTGTGCAACTTTCTTGGAAAACGCAGTTTCCCCCCACAATTTGGTGCCTAGTTGCGAAACAAAAGTGGAGCGAAAGTGGATCAAGCGGCAGCAAGGGTTTACGCCCACCATGTGATGAGATTTGATCCATCCAATGGGAGTGCGACTACGCTCTGGCTGCGCGCTACAAGACATTCCTTTGTTCCTTTTGCCTCACTCGACTTCTCATCCCTTGCTCGGTCGTGGTAATGCCTTTGTAGCTCGACCCACAGATGGCCTCTTGAAGGGTGCTTAAAAAACTGCCGCCCCTTTCTGCTTTTCTCTTTGTCCCTCCCATTGTCCGGAACTGAATGGAGGGCGGCTGAAAGCGAAAGCCTGCTTGCTTTGGCGGAGCCTAGGAGATGTTGCTTAAAGGATGGATTTTCAAGGAGGGCTGAAAGAGGCCCCGGCTTGCATCTTTGAGAGGAGCAGGTGAGAATATTCTCTTTGTGCTGTCATGCAACAACGGGTGCCTTTATTTTGGCCTGCAGACCTCCTTTGGGGGTGTGGGTGGGATGCGGTGGGTTTTTCCGCGTTTCCTTCTCTCATCCTCCCATAAAGTAGGGTAGAGAAGAGGGCATTCCACCGTTTTCGTCCCCCCCCTCTTCTCTCAAGCGATCCAGTGCTGAAAAGTCCCTCCTGGGAAACGGAACAAAGGTATTTCCTGTGCCTTCTCCCGAGCCGGGAGAAGAGAACCACTGAGAAAAACAACTCCTCGCCAGTGGCATGTAGGGGTTGGCAGAGAGCTCGTGTATCTAATCTTAGAAACCGGGTTTGATTCCCAGCTCTGCCGCCTGAGCTGTGGAGGCTTATCTGGGGAATTCAGATTAGCCTGGGCACTCCCACACATGCCAGCTGGGTGGCCTTGAGCTAGTCACAGCTTCTCGGAGCTCTCTCAGCCCCACCCGCCTCACAGGGTAACTTAGGCCCCACCCCCGGACTGCCCCAGGACTGCACGCCAGCCAATCAGATTCGTCGTTTGCGCTGCATTCCTGAGGGATGCAAAAACCCGGGAGTTGCGAAGCAAGCGGAAGATGCGTGACTACCGGGCCATGTGTGAATGCCATCGAGCGACGAAACTACATTAAAAAGGTAAGGAATCAATGCGGTTCGCTTTTATTCTGGAATAAAAAGTGTGTGCGAAAACGCCCTTGGTGTGTTTTTAAAATTGCCTCTCTTGTCTCCTGCTACTGGGCTTCCTCTGAGTGTATGTATATGGCTCTCCTCCAGTGGTGGGATTTAGCAGGTTCGCACCACTTCGGCAGAAACGGTTGTTAAAGTGGTGCTTGTAAACAACTAGTTGTTAAACTATTTGAATTCCACCACTGCTTTCCTCCCGTGGTGGCCATTTGGTGGTTGTGTTCATCACCCTGTCTCAGAATTCCAAAGGTGCTTGCAGGTTCAGAAAGGATTGGGAGTGAGGACCCCTGTCCCAAACATTGGCAGGTGGAGTGAAGGGGGAAAGTACAGAAAAGTCTTGAGGGAAAGAAATCCTTCCTTGGCACTTTGTCATTTATTTCTCATTTCTGTTAAAAAATGGCCAGCTTCTAATGTGAGTTCTATGAATTTCTCTGGGAACAGAATTTGATATAGTGCAAAGATAACAGAAACATATGCTCGTACTGCAAATGATCTGTAAAGAATTTTTGGCACCACGCCCAGCATTCTGAATGTAATTTAAAATATAGAGAGTTTTAGAGGTTCCTGGAAGGTCAAACTAACCTAAACAAATTCTGTCAGAGTTTATATAAACATATAAATTATTTAGATATCCAAAGTAGACCTAATTATTTAAAAGGCCTTTTCTAATATGGAATAACCATTAAATTTGAATGATACACTTTGGTATTAATTTATCTCACCACCATTTAGAAACAGAACAATCAGTTTACACTACCATCATTTATAAAAGTAGGCTTGGTAAACAGTAAAATAATTCCCACATAAAACTACATTAAATAATCAGAAACACTGGACCAGATCTGGCTGACAGGACCAGGGCTGTCCTAAGCAGAAAAGCGCCCTTCGGAACCGAACGACTTCAGTGGACTTATCTACGCTTATTATGCTAGCACAGTACAGCTGCAACTGCGAGCCCAGTTGAAACTTCCCAGAACAATTTCCTTATTTTTAGAAGCTGACCGAAAATATCTGGTCCTGAATAGGGATGAGAGACTCAGCAACATGAGGGTGTTTTGACATAGATTGTTTTGGCCTTTTGCATTCCTGGATGGAGCTCTCAGTAATGACGAATTCAGACCACTGCGCGTCACAAGGGTGAATACAGCAGCGCCACACGCTTTCATCTTGAAGCTCGGTGAGATGTCTGCCTCTTATCAGCTTAATCACAGACATAAAATCAACAGCAAAGCTTGGTGGAAGTGGAGATGTTCTTGTAAATGTATAGCCTGTGACTGCTAATGTTTTCTCCGGTTCTGATAACAGAATATTTTCAGCCGCTTTCTGTGGGGCCATCACGGTCTAATAAAATGCTGTTTGGCAATAAAATGAACTGGAGAATCTATGAAAGGGCCTCTCTTTTTGCTGTTGTAGCGCCAATTGTTTTCCGAGTGCTCGTGATATTCCCTGATATCAGCTCTGTTGGAAGTTTTCTTAGCAGCTTTCTGACAGCTGGATATGAAGGAAAAGTGGGCAGTTCTTCTTTCTCAACAGTGTTAGTGACTTTTTTTGTTTCATTGATAAGGCTACCATTTTAAAATTCATCTTCACTCATAGTGCCATTTCCCATCACATACAAGAATCTCAAAGCTGCAGCTGAATGGGCTTGCTGCTTAATGATTAAACTATTTGGAAGAGTTATTAAGAAGGCATTGGCAAAGTACCCAGAATTTCTGGGGTGAATGTCACCCATCCCTCACCTCTGATCCCCCAAGGGACACCATTTTGTGAGGTACTTCAGACTGCTGTGGGAGGAGGCAGTTGATAAAAATGGAAAAATTGAGGCAGGATCCAAGCCAATGATTTCCCCTTTGTACCATGTATTTATGAACCAGCAGTGAGATCTTTCATGAGTCCAACAAGTTCAAGAATTTGATCCCATTAAACACACATTTCATGTTTTCTCCTGCTAAGCCTTTGAGATCTTTTGGAAACCATGATTCAGCTTACTGGTTATGGAAATGACCATGTCCAGCTAGCCTGGAATTGTGCAGAATGTTGTCCCCTTAAATAGGATTCTCATATGCTGAATTGTGTCAAGGACGTGCGAATATTTAGTATTGGCTGTCACCATTCAAAACATGTTCCATTTTACGCATCATGTAATTTCAGCTTGAATTTCACAGATAGACCTTAATTAATTACCTTCATTTATTCCACAACTTTCTTCCCAAGGCGGACCCCAAGCTGCTTAAATTTTTCTTCACTTCTCCATTTCATCTGCACAATAACCCTGTGAGGTAGGTATAACTGACCCAAAGTCACCCAGCCAGCTTCTGTGGCAGAGTCAAGATTCAAACATGGGTCTCCCAGAACCAAATGCAATACTCTAATGACTTCACCGCAGTGTATACCGTTCATTCATTGTATGTATCATTCACTACTGACTCTACCATACTGATGCCAAAGATTCTCATTCCCACTAAAAGTAACAGCTATCCCACTAACTCATTGTACTTCTCTATGTGGTGTTGTGAAATCTTGACTAATGAAAGCCACCTGCCATAGCAATCAGATCATCAAACTCATTTTGGATGACTTAAAATGGTCTCAGCAACAATGTGAGAAAAATAGTCATATCGAAAGATAGAAATGTGAGTGTGGCGTTCCCCCTGCCCCGCCTGCAGCCCGGGCTGGCAAACCGTCCCTCCGTCCCTAACCGAGGTGTTGGGCCCCTCGTCAGTGGCCCCGGTCTTTGGGGCCTTCACTGCCAGCTGCCGAAACCACAGGGTGGCCGCCCAGGGAGGAGGTAGCAGCTTCCTCCCTCCCGCTTGCGGCTGACCTGCCTACTCAGGTTGGGGTCGACAGCCCCATCGGTGCAGAGCCAACCACGTTCTCGCATGCTTCGCCCTTCCCTCCTCCACTCCCTTTCCTGCGTCCGCGTTCCCTTCCGCCTCGCAGTCCCTCCTCTCCAACTTCCCGTTCCTCGCCTCCTTTCTTCCCTCTCCCTCTTGTCCCACTGCTTCTCTCTCTCTCCTGCTCTCGCAACACCTCCTCTTCCTGCTGCGACTTCAGCCTCGCTCTCCCCGCCTTCCTTCCTTAAATAGGTTCCTCCTGATTGGCTGTTCCCGGCCTCGTCTCGCCCGGCCGCCGTCGCCGTATGAGCTGGCGCTTTCGCGGTTTCGCTTCAGCCGCTGTCGGTTCCCCGCAGCCGCAGCGCGCGCATCGGGTTTCCTCGCCTGGCCTGTCACCGACGGCGCCAGCCTGACGGGCCGGTTGTTGCCGGGTCCCGGCCAAGGCCGACCTCCCGCTGGCCCCGCCTCGGTTAAGCGAACTGCCGCAGCCACGGGCGCACTCCCGGACAGTGAGACTGTGTGAACTGGGGCAAAATACTGAGGAAATTATGCATAAAATTTTATGCTTTTCCTGGCTATGTGACATGACAATAAATACATGGCAGGCTCCAACATGCATTATTAACACTCCTAGATGTGAAGTCAGTACAAGACAGCTAGCCCATGCTTGTTATCATTCTGAAATAAAACCTAATTTCACTGGACTTAGCACAGATTCTGTACCATCCTGTGCTTTTATTTTATGTTGAATACACAGCAGGGAAACTGTCAGGAGTTGGTTACAGGGATTGTGTCTTGTGTCACAAGATCTGCACTGGTTACCAGTCTGTTAGCAGGCACAAGTGTTAGTTCTTACCTTTTGCAGTGGTGGGATTCAAATAATTTAACAACCATTGTCGAAGGCTTTCACGGCCGGAATCACGGGTGCTGTGTGGTTTCCGGGCTGTATGGCCGTGTTCTAGCAGCATTCTCTCCTGGCTGTATGGCCGTGTTCTAGCAGGAGAGAATGCTGCTAGAACACGGCCATACAGCCCAGAAACCACACAGAACCCCAATTTAACAACCAGTTCTGGTGGTGAGATTCAAATAATTTAACAACTGGTTGCATGCAAGCACCATTTTAACAACTGGTTCTGCCAAAGTGGTGCGAACCTGCTGAATCCAACCACTGCCTTTAAGGCTTTAAATGCCTTTGGGGCCAGGGTACCTGAAGAACCATGTCATTCCACACTATTTAGCCCATGGGTGAAGATCTGTCTCTCCAGCTCTGTTATCTGTACCCCTGCCTTCAGGTAGGTGGTGATTACAGGCAGGGTATTTTTAGTGGTGGCACCTTGTCTTTGGAATACACTCCCTTAAGGCTTGCCTGGCAACTCCTTTGCTTTCTTTTAGGCACCAGGTCAAAACACACAGTTTTACCCATGCTTTTAACAAGGGGGTGTATCAAGTTTTTAATGATCAGTGACGTACAATCCAATATTAAGACTGTAATTGGTCTTACATAGGTAACTATTTCTCACTTCCTTTCCCAGTAATTACGGGGTAAACAATATCAGAGGCATACGAAGGGAAAATGGTGTCCAGAGACAACTCAGTCTCTGAGGTGGGGCTCAGGAGGCGTGGCCCCACCTCAAAGTCTGACCCCCATTGGGCTTCCTGCAGCCTGGCTGCTACTCTCCCCAGAGCCTGGGGAGAGCACTTGCCGGCCTCCAGCTATGTGCTTTTAAAAGCACGGAGGCAGGGGGTGGGGATAAGGGCAGAGCTCAGGGGCGGGGCAAGGCAGATGAAACAATAAATACAAAAATAAACATTAACATTAAAACCCTTAAATTTCCATAGCAGCATCTACAGAAAATTGAATTGAAAATACATTGTTTATTTATATTTATGGCGTCCGATCCCAAGGCTGGGAGGGGGCCAGCAGTGCCGAAGATGATGGACTGCAGTACCGGCAATGCTGTAGATGATACAAATACAAAGCAGAGTGTCAAGAGGGGGCAGGCAATCCGCGGCCGGCCTCCCCAAAGGCCCGGTGCCGATGGAACAACTCTGTTTTGCAGGCCCTACGGAACTCACCAAGGTCCCGCAGGGCCCTAACAGCTGATGGAAGAGTGTTCCACCAGGCAATGCCAGAGTTGTAAAGGCCCTGGCCCGAGTTGATGCCAGCCGCATCATTGAGGGGCAAGGGACCACCAGCAAATTGGCCTCTGCTGAACACAGAGGTCTACTTGGGACATATGGGGTAAGACGGTCACGAAGATATGAGGGCCCCAGGCCACGGAGGGCCTTAAAGGTCAATACCAACTCTTTGAAGGTGATCCGGAATTCCACTGGGAGCCAGTGCAAGCGGCACAACATAGGGGTGATGTGATCTCTAAAAGAGCTCCCCATTAAAAGTCGGGCCGCTGCATGCTGGACCAGTTTCAATTTCTGGATCAGCCACAAAGGAAGGCCTGTGTAGAGCGAGTTACAATAGTCTAGCCTGGAGGTGACCATTGCATGGATCACTGTGGTAAGGTCAGTCTGGGAGAGGTAAGGGGCCAGCCATCGGGGCTGGTAAAGGTGGAAGAAAGCTACCTGGGTGACTTGGGCCACCTGGACCTCCATAGAAAGAGAAGAATCCAGGTGGACCCTCAGGCTGCAAGCCAAAGAAGTCGGGGCCAGAGGGACCCCTTCTAACACTGGCGGCTGAAAGTCTTTTATAAGATTATTGAGATAATGTATGTGAAATGCTTCAGCCGCTTAGGAAAATCATTACGCAAAGGCGAAGTATGGTTAACAAAACAGACATTGAACACGTCTTGTAAAGGCTAAGTTGTGGGTTCAGTTTTATAAAGGAGGCTCTGCTGATGACTGCTTGTGGCTCTTAACAACTGTTGAGGCTGCCAACCCAAAAGAAGTAATTATGAACTTATCTGAGCAGGGATCAAGAGCCTTTGGCTCTGGCATCAATACCAGTTCCCATGCAAAGTGAGAAGCGTACCACTTTGGATCAGACAGGCTGACTTTCAATGGCATTAACGACTGATACCTAATAGGCATAATTGAAAAGGTCTTTGGAGGGCATCATCTTACTGTAAATCTATACTGGACTTTGAGCAACTTGAATGGAAAAATAACTCTGATTTCTCTTCTCTCCTCCTCCTAAAGAATTAGAATTATGTACACTACAAGAGGGAAAGGGTCCCAAGTTGCAAAACTCATTCTATTTACATTTGTGCCTTGAATACATGTTGTCCTCTACCTGGAAAGTAGGATTTTTACTAAAGACACTTAGCTGTCCTTGCGATTCACAAGCTAGTATCTGTATCTCTTGACATTTCCCACTGGCTGCTTAGAAACTATCATAATGACTTGCAAATGTCAACAGTTGCTCCATTTTTGTCATCGATTGTGATGAAAGTCATAGGGACAAAATCGAGAGGAAAAAAATCTTGTATAATTCATACATGTAATGCTTAGGAGATATTGAAGCATACATGCAAAAGAAATCATGTTGGGTGGAATATTCCCAGTAGCCTTTACCTAGAATGCAGGACTTATTTATAAATATATTGCTGAACTAATCCTGGAGATAAATGTTAGAAACTTAGAATGAAGCAAAGGGCACCGTTTCTGCTTAGTTGTGCATCCTGCAAAAGAGAAACTAATACATATCTCACAGAGCTGGTCTAGACAAAGTCAAAGAACAGAGTCAAAGAAAGTTCCTACCTGTGTAACCTTCTCAGTTACATTGTGTGTTCTGTCTTTCACTTTGGGGGCAATAATGGTTTTCTCTGAAGATGGAGGTGACGAACTTTTTTTTTCACTTTTGATATCAGAAAAGTTCAGGGTAAGCTGGGGAATCTTGTTGATGGTGGTGTATTTGTTGAGATTTGAATCTGACGTAGATCCTAATAGACTTGACTTGATATGGTTGAAAGGACCTAAAAATGGGGAGGGGGGTGGTGGAAATATGAGCATTGTTGCAGAACATCATAACAAGAACTCAAGAAATGAATCATGTCATTCAACACCTGTAATTCCTAGACTCACAGGCCCAAAGCTACTCATCTTTCCAGTTTAGAATCTACAAACATTGGTATACTTGAGCCTTTCTTAGCATGCAGTTTTACTATTATCTCTTTATATGATTGCAATAGCAGTCTATGAACTATTGCAGACAAACTTTTGTTTAAGCAGCTCGACTATTCTAAGGTATACAGAGATTTTTAGACTTCTAAACCAAGGGACAGAGGAATCCTTTGGGGTAGAGCCCTGCAGCATCCTTTCAGATGGACTCCTGCAGTTCATCAGGCTGAACTAATTAACTAACCCACAATGCGACCCAATATGATATGTCACTACGTATTCCATACTTTGATTAGGGAACTAATTTCAATGCAGGAGGCTGGCCTGGTTTCTTCCCGCGCCAACTAGAATTTAAAATGATCATGAAACAAATCCTAGCCACTTTTATTCAATGGAATTCATACATATATGGTAAGATATATGACAACAGCTTGCTGTTGAACAGCGGAAGAAATTCACCATGAGATATTATATAAGTGTTAGCTGGTTGTCAATCACAATGGAAGAATTCTACTGATTTGAATCCAGTCAGATTGTTGAGTCAACACTTGCAGACACATATTACACACTGCAAACCGGTAGGGAGTATAGTGGTGGACTCGTGCCAGAGATACCCAAGTTCAACTTCCACCTCAACTCTAAAGCTGAAGGAGGTCTTTGGCCAACCATCTCTCATCCTAGCCTTCTTAAGACCCTTGTTGTGAGAAAAGATGAAAGAGGAAATACAACCGTGATAAATAACACTTTTCTCCATCACCAAGGAGTAAAACTGATGAATACAATATATATGAATAAGCACTTTTGCTCTCAAAAGAGCAGCTGCATGAACGCATTTAAAGAGTAACCTTTGCAAACCCAAGTTCAGATCTCCTTACAGCTCCCATGATGAAGGACAGCCAATCGCCATGTCTGGGAAATCATGGGTCTCTTTCATGTTGGTATTGCTTGTGTTGTGAATTGACAAAGTAGGGAATTCTCCAGTACTTTTAATTTTTCTGCACAGGTTTCCCCCAAAATGTTTTGAAAAGGGATGATTCCAAATGGTTTTATTTGGAAATGCTAAACTAGTTATCTTTTTCCAGAAACTTTTTCAAAATGTTTCCTGCTTGCTGTGCAAAGATCAGGAAACGTTTTATTTCTCCTGCCTGATTTTGAATCTCTCACTTTAGTTTCTCCACTGCTTGCTGCCCACCATTTTCTGCTGCTTCTCTGTGCTGTCCGTGATTTGCCGAAGTGTCCTATGGACATTTCCTCATCTGGCATCACAGCTGCTCACCATTTCTGTCATTGCTGTTCACTAATAAACTCACTATTGCCTACCAATTATATTAATATATATTAATATATATTAATAAACTCACTATTGCCTACCAATTATATAAACATGTCATTATTCTGTTTAAGCTTTTTTTCTGTGAGGTATCTCTGAAGCTGTGAAGACACAACATGAGAAGTGGCAAGGATGCACAGATTTCAAGTCTCTGTAGCTTCAAGGTTATGTTGGAAAGAACTATTTTTGCCTGAAATGCTTTATTTTTCCACATTATGAAGACAACCCCCCTCCAATGGTTTTTAAAATGTTTGCAAAACGTTTTAAACGTTCTGTGAGGAAAAAGCCAGTTATACTGGAACAGCACTATCCTTGGCAGAAGAGGAGTCTGGTTACTGCACATTTCCCCCTCAAACTGCAGACCCCCTACTTGACCCTCCCACTGTTCCTGAGGGGACAGTGGGAAGTTCATTCGTCTGTGGTAGGAATGGGCATGCAGGAAAGTCTTGCTTGCCAGATTCATTCCATTGGTGGTAGTTTGGATCCAGCCCCTTGGCTTTTACTTTATTTGCATTTAATGGAAGCCTGTCCTGTCAAAGTAAGCAACAATAGTGTCAACCAGAGGCGGAGTGAGGGGAAACTGAGCCTGGGGCATGTGCACCCTACACTCCTGCCACAGCGGCACCCACCCCAGCCCTGTCCCAGAACCCCACCACTACATCCCCTCAACGACTTGGCCACGCCTCTGGCACTGCTCCGTTCAGGGTGTCGCGCCTGCCTGTCCCATGGGCGCTATGCTGCTGGTGTCAACACAAAACAAATGCACAGTTTCAAGCACTTTCAACCAGCACCATTTTCACTCATGAATAGTTATTTACTTACAAAAGTTCACCACACTATATCTAAATCTCTGCTAGTGTACACAGAAAGCGATGTTTGGACATAATAACTCACTATAGTGATGTATTGCTGACAGACCTTTGCTCATGCATTCCATGCAGTTTAGCTAGGAGACGTTTTACCAAATACAAAAACTTTTGGCAACATGCATGAAATCCTGTACAGGACCAGAACTGAAGAAACCCTTTCTCACTGCCTCCTCCCTTCCAATTAGAATAGAAATATGATGGTAGGGATTTAATATAGCGAAGGCGTTGGGTAGGAAGGATTTTTCTTTATAAGTCAATGAAATTTAGCAAACTGGAACCACACGACATGTAGGTCTAGAGAAAAGGCGGCCTTTTTAGAAGTGCCTTGTCCTGTCGAAAAGGACGATTTTGACATGTAACGTAAATGGTTCAAGATTCTGTTTTGGGCGTGAAATTGCAAAATGAAGTTCATGCAGACACATTTGAAGACTACAGTAAGCTTAAACCATACCCCCGGCCATCCAGGAGCGTGAAACTAGTTTTAAGGAGACAAAAGAAGGATTAAGTGAAAGTGCCCATGAGGGTCCAGGTTATTATTAAATTGTTCTTGATGCGTAAAATGTAATTAACGCTGAAATAGATTTTAAATGTCTCATTCTTTGATTGTTCATTAGGAACCCAATTCGTAACTTTTTCCCCTCCAATCTCTTGGAAGCTTCTGTGGTTATCTGGCTTACCGAAGATCTGCAGCATCCGCCGTTAAATTAGGTCAAATCCATGCGGGCACAAACCAAACAAAGCCAAGCATTGTTAATTCTCATTGATTTCAAAGGAAAAGAGTTGGCTGTCTGCTTATTTTTTACCATTGAAATCAATGGAACTTCCAAGATTGGACCCAAAGATTGTATTTCCCCAAGATCAGCATTTAGGGGAAATTCAGTGGGCTTCAATGGAATGCAGTAAGCCGCAGTTTGTGGATTACCACAGACGTTTCTAGACTACTACATCCCAATACAGTCCTGTGAGTCCTCAGAATGCTGATCTTAGGTACCAGGAGACCCTCAGAAGCGGGATGAAGAGCCATTGAGGGTCTGCAGTGACAGTGCGGAAGCAGCAACCCCCCCCCCCCCCCCCGTTCCGTGGTGAAAGACAACTCTTGGATGCAACCCACAGCCATAAACCGAAACATGCCAACAGATTTCAAAACAAATTGCAAATTCATTCCATCACACTTTCCTCAAACGGGATGGTATATCATCGCATATAATTGTTAAGAGGCAAGAGCAAAAAAGACTGCTAACAAAACAAAAACCAGTTCTGCCATGTGCCCAGCTCAATAGAAATCAGCATGAGAATTTTGCATTTGACCATTTCATACAGCAGGCAAGTTCACATGCCAAAGAGTGTGGCCCAGAAAGGATTGGAAAATACATCTGATATTACCTTTGACATTGCGACCATTGTCTGATAATCAGCAGAATAAAGAAAAGCAGAAGAAAATAAAGACAAAACACAATACACTCTATTTCCAAAGAACCCAAGGAGGTTACTTGAGAAGAAAAACAACTATACGTTTATTTTAAATTGTTACCCAGAGATGTTGAAAGATTTTAATTTTTAGCTTGTTGAACCAGCTTATTTTCACAGACAACTGACTACTGCTGGTATGACAAAACAGGTGTTTAAGAACATCTATCAACTCTGTCTTAATCATTTTATTCATCTTGCCTATTTCCAAGAAAAGGTGGTTACTTTTTATTTGCTCGCTTATTGTTGCAAATCTAAGTACATTTATTTAGGAATTTAGGAAACACAGAAGGATTTACTTCTGAGTAAACATGCTTAGGATTAGACTGAAGTCACATTTATTTCAGTGAGAAATTCAGTAGACTAAATGCAGAGGGCTGCTTGCATGAGGACCATGGGGCCTTTCCCCACTTACCTTAAGCCCCGCGCTACTCTCCTCAAGTAGCGCGGGGTCCTGGGGCACTCCCCACGACTGGGGCGGCGACAGCGCAGCCGCCCCGACGCTGCTGCTCTTGCGCCCGCTCAGCGCGCGGCATCCCTGGAGCTGGAGAAAACAGCGCATTTTGATGACCCCACGCAGAGCGTGGGGATGCCCAGGCGCGCGCCAGGGATGCCGCGCACTGAGAGCAGCACGCAGCATAGGGGGGATCAGGGTGAGTGGGGAAACACCCATGGATATTCCCCACATTCACATTCCCCCCTCCAGCACTCCCATGGAAAACTTACTTTGCCCTATTTCTCCAGCAGTGATAGTCACATGAGACAGTAATCTGCAGGGGAGAGGGATTTTCCCTCTTTTATCTGATGGAAGGCATATTTCCCTCTCTCCAGTGCATCCCTCTAATAATAGGAATCAATTTTCTAGAGTCAGAGGGAGGGGAAAGCAGGGAAGATCTACTATCAGTGGCTTCTGCCGATAGATTACTATACTGGACCCAACAGGACTGGTTGCATGTGATCATTTTGATAAAATAATATAATGTAATAAACTCTTTCGAGCAGAATATCATTTAGCCATTCCAGTGTGAATTATGATTCCTCAGCATATATTTTCAAAAAGAAAGGTACTCTGAAATTACAACCTAAAATTAGTTAAAATTCAGTTATAAACTTCTTGACTTAAGGCTTGAAGCCTGCAGGCTATTTTGCTGATCATTTTAGTCTAACTGTCATAGAGCGGTCCAATTATGAATGGTAAGAATTAGTGATGACCACTCTTCAGATTATTTTATAAGTGACTCGCAAAAGCCGAAACACAATAGCTTGTGCCTCACAATTTGTTTCTGATGACAGAAGAGGATTTCTAACAACAGAAGGAGGGTATGATTGACAGCTATTCTCCCCCCACCACTGCAGACCTTGACACTTTTCCACTCTACTCTTCATGACCCCCAGGAACACAATTTCAGAGGCATTAGTAGACTACAATGGAAGGAAGAAGGCATTGTTCTTTCTGATCTATCACCCAGGGAACAGGGATCAGGTCAGCCAATTGTCCCAACTTTAGGCTTCTTAAGCCCAATTGTCTGACTACTGATCTGGCAATTGCTACACATTTAAAGCTGAAGACCACCCACCCCCCAAAACAAAAAACAAAGAGACCCTCCAGGTGTATATGTGTATATCTCCCTTTGAAACATAGCCTATACCATAATGATGTGTTCAGTATAGGTAAAAATGACAGATCCAGCTTCAGTTCTAGCAATTACATTAAACTTCAATAAAAGCAGAGGCCATTTCCGCACGGGCGAAATATGGCGGCCTGGGGACTGTCATTCGCACAGGGGGTGCAGCTGCATCGCAGCCACGCCGCCCTCGTGCTGCCTGACCGCCGCGAAGCCGGCGTTTCCCCAGAGCGCTCGGAAGCGCTCTTGTTGGGGAAACGCCACCTTGAAGCCGCTGCCAAGCGAACGGCAGCGGCTTCGAGACGCCTCCCCCCCTCGCTCCTGGCACTTACCTCGTCCCCGGGCCTCCGGCGCGTCGCCGAGGCCTGGGAACATGCCCCCCTGCCCTGCGCCGCTGGAGCAGGTGCGCTGGGCCAGGGGAGCGTGTCCCCAGGCTTCGGCGACGTGCCGGAGGCCCGGGGACACACCGGGTCAGCCGGGCGCCGGCGCTCCACGGCGCCAGCTGCCCGGCTCTTTCTAGGACCGTCCATGTGGACGGTCCTAGCGTCGTCGGGTCGGCGTCAAGTACGCCAACCCGGCAGCTTCCGCATTCGTGCGGAAACGGCCAAAGAGAAATAGACAGAGAGGGAAAGTGGTACCACTGAAACTCAGTGAACCTTTCAAGTACCCTCTTATTTATTCTTAGTCTCTGTAGCCCCAAACTTGGATCCAGTGGGAAATTTCTGCAAAGAAAAAAGGGGAGGGGTGATTTTGCTGGTTCCTCCTTCCTGCGGTTCCTTGCCCCCAAAACAGCATTTGGAGGCATTTTGGGCTGCAGTTGGAGAGAGGAGGTGAGCAAATCCTGCTCCATCGGTGAAACCCCCTTCTGTCAGCAGAAATTCTAGGCTGGATGCAACCCATAACCTCTCTGTCCCACAGGCCACAGCAAGCCTTCATGACCCCTTCCACCTGGTAGAGGCATTATCTATCGTATCTGATTTAATTTCTTATACATATCCACTACTCTTTGGAATAACAATATTGTGCTAACTGTGTTTCCTGTCTCCTTTGGTGTTATGCCACTGAAAGTTATTTGATGTGGGCAAAGGCCATCAAGTGGCAGCCGACTTATGGCAACCCAGTAGGGTTTTCAAGGCAAGAGAGCAACAGAGGGGGTTTACCCTTGCTTGCCTCTTTGTAGCAATCTTGGACTTCCTTGATGGTTTTCCATCCAAGTACTAACCAGGGCCAACCCTGCTTACCTTCCAAGATCTGATGAGATCAGGCTAGCCTGGGCCTTCCAGGTCAGGGCGATAATTATTTAACATGGGGTGCTGTGTGGTTTCCGGGCTGTATGGTCGTGTTCTAGCAGCATTCTCTCCTGATGTTTCACGTGCATCTGTGGCTGGCATCTTCAGAGGATCTGAATGATATTTTTCATACAGCCCAGAAACCACACAGCACCCCAGTGATTCCGGCCTGGGGACATTTATTTAATTATTTAACATGTCTAATGAACTGTATTTAACAATTATTTAACATGTCGACAATTATTTAACATGTCTAATGAACTGTAGGAAACATTCTAGCATGAGCCAGTTTTTTAGTTTAATTCCAAGTAGTCTCACTCTGTGGATTTAGGCTGGGCGATCATGTAAATCTCAAACAGCAGTAGCTGAAGTTTCTCATCATACTGCACACAAATGCTGATTTTCAACTGTACCTTCACTAGCATGCCGGTCTCGAAACACATTCTTAGGCGGGATGTTAAATCCTTCTATGTTGTGTACCGAAGAGGCCCTCCGTATACTGCAGATGCTCTCCTTCGACTGAGCGTGGGTTAGCATGCTACTGGAGTGCAGCATATCCGAGTACAGTCTGTCCCATTGCCGTTTGGGGGACGAGTGATCAAGAGGTCCCGATATATTCACCAGAGGAGAACATGTGCTTGGTTGGATCAGTGCTTTGGTGTCGTCTGCTTCCGAGGGGCTGCAGCTTTCTTTCGCTGGGGACTTGAAGTGTTTCATGGCCATGGAGTCGTCGCTGCGTTTGGACGAATCCACGACCACTGCGTCAGGATCTTCCTGCGGCAAGGACTGCTTTCGGTATGACAGAAGACTCAGCCCAGGAAGCTTGAACCCAAAAAGCTTGCCTAAAACAGAAAGAGGATGAAGAAAAATATCATTTTTCAGACTGAGGGGAGGGGTAGACTTTGTTTTCACTTATGCTTCTCGCTGCGAATATTAACAAAATAGCACTGACCACAAATAGCTTCTTTAATATACTGCTAACGACCTTTGCGGTTCAGTAATGCAAAGCATCGCTAAAAAAAATTACATACGATAGCTATATTACATTCTAGCTACATTCTTAAATTAATAATGTGTTTGTTAACTCCTTGGTTATTTTACTTAATTAAAAAAAATTAATTGGAAGTACATGTTGAGGTCCCAGAAAGAAAAAGCAATAATTAAACAGATTTTCTAACTCACTAGACTTTCGCTCCCTTCCCATTTATATCTTCATCTGGGACACAGGAAGGATGTCTGCACAATACGTTTCACAAGCGGTGGGTGATTTAAATGTACTATGAACACAAGGGGAGACGCATACAGATTATTCCCTGATATGGAAGAAAACTGGACAAGCCCTGTCTTTTCTGCACCATGATTAACTTCTAAGTAAATGTTTTTGGGATCAGGGTGCCATCTTTGTAATGGTATGTTTACATCCAATTGTTTGTGTGAGGTTCAATTACACTTCATGTTTTTGGGATTGTCCTTAAAGGCCAGGTGTAACGTGATCGAAGCTTCTGGTAGAAAGGATTCCTGGTAGCTGTTTTCAGGAACCTTCCTTTTAATTAACTTTTCGCTGCCACCATTTAATTCAGATAACTAGAGAACCCCACACTGTTACTAGTCACCAAGGCTTTAAAGATTCCCCCCTCTCTCCCACGTTGACTTGAGGGGAAATTACTTCAGAGAGTCCCCTTTTAACTGCTCTTTGGAGGGAACTCTCTAATGGCTGGGGTTTCTCAGCCAGTCATCCCACTTCTAAAAGAAACACACACAACAGACTCCTCACAGGCACGAGGGAATTTTGGAAACACAGAAATTGAAATTTATTTTTAAAACAAAAGAAAGGCTTCTTTAAAACTGGCTCAGAGTAGGAGGTACTCAACAGCTTGATGGTTTCAGAGAGGTTAAGATGTTACTCTCAGATTGATATGCATCACAGACACATCGTGCTATGAGTGTCTCTCTTAAGGGAAGGCTTTAGCTTTTGAACTAATAAATTCCCCTTTTACACAGAGAGAGACACTAGTTTGTACTGCTCTAATACTCCACTGGATCAAGCACTTAAGCACCCAGTCTAAGCCCAGGAGATTCTGGCACACTTGGCCTCCCTCTCTCCCACTAGTCCTAATATGGCTTCACTGCCTCTGGACCGGCTTCTCCCAGACTGGTGATTCTGGTGATACACACAAGGGCAAGGCAGACTTGATAGGTCTGGGCAGTTTTAAAACCGCCAAGTTCCTGAAGGGCACTGCAATCTGCACCCAGTCAGGGCCTCCTCTCTCTGTCAAGCATACACTGCTTAGACAGGGACTGGACTTCTGTCAGCCAACTCTGCTGAGACAGAATCCTTTTCTTCCAGAGCTGACAGACTCCTCTCTGCCAAACTCTGCTCTGCTCTCTGACAGACTCTGACAGAACTCCCCTCACTCTAAGTGCTGTAAGCACACTAGCTCCCCCTAGCTTTGGCCAAACGTTATTGGACCTTTTCCAACCAATCAGGTGGGTTCTTTGCTTGTGGAGCCTTTTTCTTTACTCTGGCTGTTGCTAAGGCCTTCTTAACTAGGCCTGCTGTACGCCAGCCCTTCAGGGTGGGGCAAGTTCGTTACACCAGGCATTCAGGGGCAACAGCACACCACCTGGACAGACAGACACTTCCCCTTAAATTGGCAGCCGTGAGAATCCCAGGAACACCTTGGATTCACTGGTTAGAAGCAATATTGCCAAACGTTTGGAAAAGGGAATCAAGGTTCACCGTGAGCTGAATGTTAAAACTAGCCTACAAGTGCATGAACACCTTTTAAAAATAGAAAACCTGGAACACATGCCATGGTTCTCTTGTGCTTTGATCTTGACCAATATGCTGTGAGAATTAAAAAAAACCTTTAGAATGTATCTTTCTGCGCTGAAAAAGCATCTCAACTCTTCAGTGTTTCAGATCAGAGCGCATTTTACCACACTAACTTACAGTTGGGAGCGACACCGGGCTGCACTGGTAGACTTGTCTTCCACTGGTGGGCGGCCGCGACAGCCCTCCATGGTGGTGGGACATGTTGCTGAACGTCGTGCCAGCGCCCCTGTGCTGCCACTATTTGGGGGTGCAGTTTGAATACAGAGTGCGGGAATGAACATGGAAGCAGAAAGTGGCTTAGATCACTTTACATTAAATTGCTGCATATGGGTGTCTAAAGACATATGGAGGTGAGGTGTGGCTCAGTAGTAGAGAATCTGGTTTGCATGCAGAAGGTCCCAGGTTGAATTCCCAGTACTTCTAGTAACAATGATCACAAAGATGATGTGAAAGACCTCCACCGAGGCTTCACCTGACAGGTGCTACTAGTCAGAATACACAATACTGGTTTCGATAGACCAATAGTCTGAGTCTGTTTAAGGCAGCTTTATTTGTTTAGGAGGAAACAGATCAGTAACACCAGTATATGCACAGTAATCATGTTTGCGATCTACAGTGTGGTGTCACGTTTTTAATAACTCGGTTGACATATGGTTTTAAAGTGAAGGTCACACTTTCTGGAACAGTGAAGAAAGAAGTCCAGAAGTATGACTGAAAAGGTCACATTTAGTAAAGCGGGGAGGGGGGGGATCTACTATTTTATTTAAATGAGAAAGATCAACTCCTTTCTCATTTAAATTTATCTTCCACATCAAGATTTCTCTAGCGACACCATGATTCATCAAAAAAGAGCACAATTAAGTTGTTTTGAAACATCGTACTTTCTACAAAGAGAAAAAGATTGGCTTTTTAACTGAAAAAGAGTTACAGCAATCGTTCAGCAAGCAAGTAAATGTGATCTCCCTCCCACGAGTTGCATTCTAACAAGCATCCTCTATTCACACAATTTCCACAGATATCCTACTCAGGACCTAAGCAACTTTCTGCTCCCATGTTCATTCCCAGGCAGACATCAACCAACTGAGAGTTGTTGGTGGGTTCTACCTTAATAATGCTCCATATGGGAGAAGGAACCCTCCGGAATCCTGCTGCTTAGATTGTATGCATACTGGTCACACCACTCTGGAGTGCGACGGCAGGCCAGTATGAGAATATATCTCTGCTCATGGATCCTTTCTTCTGGCCATAAGAACAAGCCAGCTGGATCAGACCAGAGTCCATCTAGTCCAGCTCTCTGCTACTCGCAGTGGCCCACCAGGTGCCTTTGGGAGCTCACGTGCAGGATGTGAAAGCAATGGCCTTCTGCGGCTGCTGCTCCTGAGCACCTGGTCTGTTAAGGCATTTGCAATCTCAGATCAAAGAGGATCAAGATTGGTAGCCAGAGATCGACTTCTCCTCCATAAATCTGTCCAAGCTCCTTTTAAAGCTATCCAGGTTAGTGGCCATCCCCACCTCCTGTGGCAGCATATTCCAAACACCAATCACACGTTGCATGAAGAAGTGTTTCCTTTTATTAGTCCTAATTCTTCCCCCCAGCATTTTCAATGTATGCCCCCTGGTTCTAGTATTGTGAAAAAGAGAGAAAAATTTCTCTCTGTCAACATTTTCTACCCCATGCATAATTTTATAGACTTCAATCATATTCCCCCTCAGACGTCTCCTCTCCAAACTAAAGAGTCCCAAACGCTGCAGCCTCTCCTCATAAGGAAGGTGCTCCAGTCCCTCAATCATCCTCGTTGCCCTTCTGTGCACTTTTTCTATCTCTTCAATATCCTTTTTGAGACATGGCGACCAGGATCTAGTGCTTACTTCTCCCGTCTGTTGTACACGTGACCACCTATTTCATATTTGTATAAACTATATCCTGTACTCTGAAGCCTAATGGGTTCAGGAGGCCACTGACAACCACAAGGCATCAAAACAGAACACAATGAAAAAGCACATCCTCTCTAGGAACACACAAGAGCCACGCCAGTTTAGACCAAAGGCCCATCTAGCGTAGCATTCCATTTCGCATAGCGGCCAACCGGCTGCCTTTAGGAAGCCCACAAAAAGAAAGCCTGCCACAGTCTCATCCTGCCTGTGCTGCTCAGCAACTGATTTAAAGAGGCCTATTTAGGACTGGAGGGAGTAGATGTCCATCATGATTAGTAGCCACTGTAGCCATCTCTCCCTTACGTACATTTAAAAGCCTAAGTGAAATCGGCTGCCTAGGGAGGCGGTGAGCTTTCCCTCATTGGCAGTCTTCAAGCAGTGACTGAATGAACGCTTATCAGGGATGCTGTCGGCTGAACTTGAACTGGACTAAATTCAAATTCAATAATAATAGTAGATGGTCTGCATGGCCTCTTCAATCAATATTCTAGCTCAGTTCCTAAATTCATAAGCATGATCCTCCACAGAAAGGGACTTCCACACAAAGGCCACAGGAACGACCTTTTCCTTTTGGCAAAATACACAGACCAGGGCCTGTCCAAAAGATCTTAATTATCAGCCAAGAATATAGTGGAGAACATGAACATTAGTATTTGATATGGATAGAAGAAGAAGAGTTGGATTTATATCCCCCCTTTCTCTCCTGTAAGGAGACTCAAAGGGGCTTACAAACTCCTTGCCCTTCCCCCCTCACAACAAACACCCTGTGAGGTGGGTGGGGCTGAGAGAGTTCAGAAGAACTGTGACTAGCCCAAAGTCACCCAGCTGGCGTGTGTGGGAGTGCACAGGCTAATCTGAATTCCCCAGATAAGCCTCCACAGCTCAGGCGGCAGAGCGGGGAATCAAACCTGGTCCCTCCGGATTAGAGTACACCTGCTCTTAACCACTACGCCACTGCTGCTCCTGATAGGTGGACTGATCTCACAGTGTCACCACACTAATTGATTAGGGATGACTGTGTACACACATTTACACAGGCACCCTAAGGAGAAACAGACAGCGGTTACAGGTGTCTGTTTGCCACCTGCAACCATAGACTCAATAGCATGCATTTTGGGAGCTGCTGAGAAAGTGTTTATCAGCAGCATATGTATGCCTGACAAAAAAATCAACTAAAGCATATTAAATTGTTTTACAGCGCATGTGAAACTGAGTTCTAAAACAGTACACAACTCAACTGTGCAAGTTAATGACATCAAACCTTAAACCATTCATAAATGTCTTTGTATATCAGTTGCACTGCACATTCCTAAAGTAGGATCATTCATAGGATTCCTTCCTTCAAACAGAATAGGTTGGGCTTTTCTCTCCCCTTCACTGCTGTTCTATTTTAGTAAACTCATGGTGGGGCAGATGGTCTTTTCTGCTTCACTAGGTTGATTCAACCATGTTAGGCTACATTGCTGATTTAGCTGTCTATCTGTAGCTCAGCTGGAAAGAACACATAGTTAAAATGTTGGTCATTGCTAATACTGTCAGGCAGGAAACAGAAAACCCAGATGAGCATATTTGCCACTTTTAAATGGGGGGAAGGGAAGCTATCCATTCCAGTAACCTGATGTACTTTCTTGGGGAAAAAACACACACACAAGAACCCTGAATAATCAATTAAGACATACCAACTTTTAGTAGATAAACAATAAAAGAATGATGGGTTGTCTTATAGTCCAATCCAGATCCCATGGCAGCTGGGGATGGCACCACTCCCATGCCACTGTGCCACCTCCAGAGAGCTTTCAGGTGGGACAGGGAGGCAGCTTGAAGGGGGGAAAAAACCCGACCACCCAGAAGCTCTCCATGGGGCTTAACAGAGCCTAAAAGGGTGGCATAACTCCAAAGCCCTGGTGGCAACTTTTCCCAGTCCTAAAGCCAACGTGGAAGCCAACTAAAGTTAGCTCCACCCCCAGTAATGCCAATTGGCCATGCTGGCAGGGGCTGATGGGAATTGTAGTCCATGAACATCTGGAGAGCCACAGGTTGCAGACCCCTGACCTGACCTATCCCCACCCCCACCCCCATGGGGGCATTCCTCTGTGGCAGCCACTTCCAGCTTTTGCTGCCACGAAGCTGAGGGGTGCCCAGCTGCCAGTGCCTTTGTCCTTTGCACAGACCAGGGTGCCCCTTGAGCTGCTGGAGAGGGCAAACACGTCAGTGCAGCCTGGTGCCATATCCACAGGTAAATCCCCCCGCCCAGGTTGGGCTGTTATTCTTATACCTTAACACCCCCCCCCCAAAAAAAAAACCACCTTAATCTTTTCATTTCCGGAAATACAGGGAGCCTCTTTCCAGTTAATGTGAGATGCATAGTAGGCATTTTCACATACATCTTGATACTGCTGTTTGTTAATTTTCATTACCATATTACATTTGGATTTTTTGGGGGGATATAACTGGTTTCAACAGACATTACTTCTCAGAGGCAATGTATAGTGTTTCAGTCCTGGTTTATAAAGCAGGACAAGGTTATGTATAAGAGCTGGATTATGTCTACTAGCTAATTTACTGCTGCCCTTTTGTGAGACTTATTTGGTGTATTATAATTTCATCCTTTACATGTTACTGAACTAAGCTAATGGTGTTGTGGGCATCTCCACCCACAGTATATGATCTTGTCCTTCATCTTAGGCTTTTCTATCCATTTCCAGATACGGATGAATGGTGACTTCTGAAGTTGGTGGCACACCAGAAAACTTTGTACTGCATTATGGCTCAAAACAACATCTATAAAGGTTTTGGAATTCCCTGGTGGCAATGCGGAGGTGCTAATTTTCACATTTATTGACTTAGCTATTATCAAGGCGAGCTGGCTTTGAGGTTTGGGGGTGCGGTTTAAATACAGAGTGTGGGAATGAACATAGGAGCAGAAAGACTAATACGTTCTTTGTTTTCAGTTTGATCTGGGAAATCAATTGGTTGCTACCTGATCTGCCTGCTGGGCACATTTAGCCCTGCTCCCAACAACCCTCTCCAAGTTATTATCAGCAGAGTTTAAAGTGGAGCTACTCTAGTAAGATGAGAAGGTCTAGTAGTCGTCTTGCACTCTCTGCAGCTTCCTAGCACTTTGGAAAAGCATACTGTCCACAGAAGATGTTCTTTCCATAGGAAAGTTTTACGTTAGCAGTTGCAAGGTTACACAAATCTATGCTATACAAGATTATAAGACTATACAGAACTCTTCAGCAAGAACAAAATTGAACACACACTGAACTAGACTCAACTGAGACTCAGAACTTAGCATATACAATGCAATGGTTCTTATACATCCAACAAGGATACTTTTCCCCGCCCTGGCAGCAGCCTCTCATTGGTCTGGTCACAGTTGAACTCACCAATCATGTTAAAGGTCAACTGTTGTTACTTCACCCTAGACTTACTGTCTCCGGCCTTGCTGTTGGCAAACGTCTGCTGATTAGAAGATGAACATTTTGTGAACCTTTCCTTTTCATACATATCATGACAGTTATGATATGGTGAGTGGGATAGTTATAATTATAGGGCACAGTGCAAACTGGAAGAACAGAACAAGGACACTGCCAGGTACTCTAGATGCACCCAAAGTCTCTTCCTGTACCTAGGTGTTCACAAGATAACATAATGTGATTACCCCACTACATCACGGAAGGAGCTTCAGACTTCCAAGCTCTGGACTGCTGACCCTGAAAAGATCTATAGTGAAGAACAGACATCTCTAGCCCCCTAGGAGGAATTAGTATTCTCCAACCAGCAGAATGGAAATGTATAGAATTCATCTTTAAAACATACTCTGTCACTAATCTCTCTTCCCTAGCGGAGCATGCTCAGCAGTTCTGACAGCGAGAGACTTTCAGCAACATTGTCCATTTTTCACAAATACATGGAGCAAAGAAGAGGGAGGCATCCTTTAAAACTGGTTTGGAAGTTCCCACATAGCTCAACAGGAAGAAACCATAAAAATGAACAGAATTTGGCTTCCAGTGTTGAAAAACTCTAGAATCAAGACAGTGACTAATCAGCTCCACACAAACACAGGACAAACAGAGACAATCAAAGGGAACAAAGACCAGGATACTTCTATTCAGATGCATTCACCTATTGACCTTGCTATCTTCATTGTTATGCACATGCTACAGACTTCTTTGTGACTCACATGCCAGGCTACTCTATTCAGATGGCCTCACCTTTTGACCTCACAGTATATTTACTCCACTTGCTTTCCATTCCTACTATCAGATCCTCTGAAGATGCCAGCCACAGATGCAGGCGAAACGTCAGGAGAGAATGCTGCTAGAACACGGCCATACAACCCTGGAAACCAGACAGCACCCCAGTGCTAGGGAGCCATACTCATTGGGAAATCCGTACCACTGGAGCCCATGATGGCAGGAATCCCCCCCCCACACACAGGGTACCCTGGTGTGCAGCCACTGCCAGCACCTTTCTCGGCCCCCACCCAGTGTTTTTGGAAAGCAGGTGGGACTTCTGTCCAGCTGAGCTTGCAGACCTGCAAAAAAGACTTGCTTTGGGGCAGCGGCTGCCATCACCATGCAAGCATCTTCACTGGGAATGATAAGCTATCCGTGTTGAAGGAGAACCTGTAGGGTCTTTTTAAAAGGGGGATCTTGTTGAGCATCTTCCCTATGAAACTCTGAACAGATACTGTCTGTGAGAGTTATATATTCCACTTCGGAACTTTTAAAGTTATTGTTGATACCATACTGTTTTTCTTTGAAATAAATATTTAGAAACATTTTTAATTGATATCTATTTTTATTTTTGAAATTTACCAGTAGCTGCTGCATTTCCCACCCTAGACTTATACACGGGTCAATAAGTTTTCCCAGTTTTTTGTGCTAAAATTAGGTGCCTCGACTTATATGCGGGTCGACTTCTACTCGAGTATGTACGGGTAACTAGATTAGCATACTTGGCAAAATGAGGAGGAGGATGGGAGATTCTGATGAATGGAAAGAGTCAAAGAAAGAGGGCCAGCTGGCTGAAAGAGTTGGCTTCTCATTAACCTCTCTGAGCAAAGCAGAGAAGGCTGGCAAACCTCACTCTTCAACTGAGCAGCTGCCTCATCCCCACTCCAGCCTGCTCTGCAGGGAAGGGAACGGGACAAGTTCAACCCGGCAGGCACCCCTCGCATTTCTAGAGTGACAATTCAGTCATCCCCCACTCTTTGCACAAATCAGCATCTTGCTACCATAGGCAAAAAGATGAGCAAAAATTTGCTCCGCTCCAGAACAATGTTTCTGCGGGTACAGGGGACTTCTACATTTGGAGCACAGTGGTTGGTGCCCGCAGGAATGTTAGTCTGAATCCAAGCCAGTGTTCTGTCTGCAATGTATTTCCTAAAGCCATCAATACCTCCCTGAGCAACTTGTTTTCCTCAGGGCTCAAACGTAACGTGATACCTATGGTTTGATAAGGAGAAATTGTCACTCTCAAATAAAAAGAGGATAACATTTCTCCAGAAATGTGATACCAGTACAAAGAAGCCTGAGTGGCAGCCCTAGAAACGGACTCTGATCGTCCAAAATGGGCTTCCCTGTTGAGAAGCCAGCAAATTACTCTCTGACATATATATTTCATGGCCATGTAAATCTGCACTGCAAAGACCTCTTCTTTTTTGTAGACTCCTAACAGCTTCCACAGAGGTCCTTTTGTTGAGCTGACCTTCCTCCTTTCCTTTTGCTGAGGTCATGTTATGTAATGAGTTCTTTTGTCAGTTATGTGTCCTCCTTCCTGTTGGAGTTCATCCTCTCTTGACTTCCTATCTTTTAAAAACACATGCTAAGGCTGCATATGCTCTTTAGTTGTCACCCACACAGGATTTCCCAGGAGGCTGAAGCAAGGTGACTGCATACACTCATAAGTTGTGTGATCTTTTTTTTTACCCCAATAAATTTATCCTGAACGCCATAGAGGCAGTTCTGTGTTCTTCATCCTGTATTCAAGGAGTCCCATTAGATTACAGATGTAGATTCCATTAGATTACAGATGTTGTAAGCCACTTTGGGAAGACAAGTGGGGTATAAAAAGTTAAATCCATACAATAACATACTCTTGACCTTTCTTACATGAAGAAGAGTTTGGATTTATACCCTTGTGAGGAGACTCAAGGTGGCTTACAAACACCTTTCTTTTCCTCTCCCCACAACAGGCACCTTGTGAGGTAGGTGGGGCTGAGAGAATTCTGAGTGAACTATGACTAGCCCAGGGCCACCCAGCAGGAATGTAGGAGTGCAGAAGCAAATCTGGTTCACCAGATAAGAGTTTACTGCTCATGTGGAGGAGTGGGGAATCAAACCCGGTTCTTCAGATTAGAATCCACCTGCTCTCAACCACTACACCACACTAGCGCTCATATTCGAGCATATTTGGGGATCTTTAATCCAGCAAAGTCTCTGCATCTTCTTGTCTGAAAAAAATCTGTATGGCTTGAAATTTCACACCTCTTCCAATGCAGTGGCTCTCACAAGATGACTTTTGGAAGTGACACATTCATACATATACATAGGAAAGTTCAATTCATGGTGAGTAATCGGGGGCAGTGGGGGGGGGGTGTTCAATATGTTTTAGGTTGACATGATTTATGATCTACCAATATGAATACAGCCCAACCAACCTATGTGGTAGTCTACAGCTTTGTGTGTCACCTGTTCTGAATAGGGTTTCCAGCTCTGGGTTAGGAAATACCTGGTGATTTTGGGGATGAAACCTGAGGAGGGTGGTGTTTGGGGAAGGGAGGGCCTACAATGGGGTATAATGCTGTAGAGTCCAACTTCCAAAGCAGCCATTTTCTCCAGGTGAACTGGTTGCTGTCACCTGAAGATCAGCTGTAATCCCAGAAGATCTCCAGCTACTATACCCTGCTCAACATAAAGAATAAGGAGATGTGTGAAACCAATTTGCCACATCTTTTCGGATCTTCTTTATGTTGAATGCTCTGCCGAATTGTAATGTCTGATGTCTCTCCCCTCCCCCTCCATTTTTCTTTTAGTGCCAGAGAACCATATTTAATCGCTTCTTTCTTCATTAGATTGTATTATCTGAGACTTTTACGAAAACAACAACTGGATGAAAAACTGCTGGAGACCTTCTACCGCTGGGCCATAGAGAGTGTCCTGACACGCTGCATTTGCACATGGTTTGCCAGTTGCACAGTGGCAGACAGGAAGGCGCTCCACAGGGTGATCACTACTGCCCAGAGAATTATTAGATGCCCTTTCCCCTCTTTGGAAGAACTCTATAATTCCCGCTGCTTAAGGAAAGCTCAGAACATTCTGAAAGACCCGTCTCACCCGGCATACTCTTTTTTTGAAATATTACCATCTGGCCAACTAGGTTCAGAGACAGCGTCTATTCTAGAGCTGTGGCTATGCTGAACTCCATGGTGTTGTGTTGACGTGGCTGTGGCTGTGTAGGGATGGTTGGAAGGGGATTGTGGAAGATGGGGTGTGAGGACTGCAGAGTGCATCGGGGGAGAATCTGGGCTCCCTAGTTTAAACACCATTGAAAATTATGCTGTTTGGGGGTGGATTCCAGCATCACTTGTTTAAACTAGGGAGCCCAGATTCTCCTTTTAAATCCACCTTAAAGGGAGAATCTGGGGTCCCCAGTTTAAATAACATTGAAAGTGATGCTGTTTCCCCAATTGGGGGGACTGGATACAACACCATAAAATATTTTCATAGCAGTAATAAAACATTGTGAAAGCATTTTGAAAATGTTTTCCAAAAATTATTTCTGTTGTGTGGCATGGCCCATTGCTGTGTTCAGATTTGTGAGTTGGGGGATGTTCTATAATGTGATGGTGACTTTGAAACGACCTGGTGGAAAAAATCATTGCTTGGTCACGGTGGGGCAGGGCGGCTGCCCAGGGAGGGAGGCGCCAAACTCCAGTTTGCCTAGATACGCTACTGGGCGTAGCTACAAGGGGAATGGGGGGTGGACATTGCACTGGGCATGGGGGGCATCAAACTCTGGTTTTGCCCAGGGCACCAGTTTGCCTAGTTATGCCACTGCCCTACAGCACCCACAACCACACTTACATCTTTATCCTAAAGAGTTGGCAACCCTAATACTGAAGGAAACACAATAGGGGAAGTCACAGCGGTTTGGAAATGCTACTCAGAAAGTTAGTCTAGACATGGAAATAAAAGAAGTGTAATTGGAGTGAATAGGATTTCAATGTGGAGAATTACCTGAAGAAGAGCCTCTTGAAAGGTTGTTACCATCTGAAACACAAGTAAACTACATTTACAAAGAGCAGTCATTAAAAAAAGCCAAGTTAAGGGGAAAAAAAGCATTTTACAGTTAACCTTAGCTGGGTGAAACAAGCTGCACTCATCCGTCAAGACTATCTCAGCCTCTCTCTTGTTCCTGGAATGGAAGGGCATTTCTGCTTTCTAAACACAAATTGATTTCCAGTTTTGCTCCATTGGATCTCTTCAACCAATCTTCAAAACTAGGGACTGGATTCAGCAGAGGATTTCTGCAAGGCTGAAAGGACCATTTTCACCAATCTACCTCATCAGGGTAGACTGATTTCCTCTTGTGTAGTTGAGCTGAAAAAACTTTATTACACTAGGAGAAGTCCCTGTCATCAGCAGAACTTTCTAGTGGAATTAGACCATAGATTCCATTAGAACTTAACTGAATGCACAAGCTCCACGCTTAGATTGCTCTAGTTGTATGTAGGAGGGCTGTGACAAGGCAGAGTCATGAACTCGTGATACTTCTATCCAGTGGGTAGGGGAGGGGAAAGTGGGAATTGCCAAGCAATGGGGGTCTCACTGACTGAAGGGAAGTGTAAGGAGTTACCAAGTCATGCTGGTGGGTCTGTACAGGAAGGGACTCTATGCTGAACGTGACAAATGGACCAATGAACAGGCTTGGGTCCTCACGATCCACAGAACAGCCTATCAAAAATTTGATTCTCTGCTCATGACTGGCAAGCAACACATGAGTTGAGCCAGTGGGTTTCCAGTAGCCCAATTTCCAATGGTAGCTAATGGCTGTAACTCTTCTTTAATACCGTAGTGCACATAAAATAGCAAACCTAATGGCAAACCCCAAATTCTCTTCAAGCAAGTTGAAACATGGACTTTTTTGCTTGTCCAAACACTGTGAACCCAGTCCATAAAATAAGAGCCTTGTTTGATCAAGATCCAACCTCAAAATAACCTTGCTTGATCAAAATCCAACCTGTTTCCCACAGATGTCCTGACTCCCTGTGGAACAAGGAAGCAACAAGGGACTCCAGTCATTAGAGGAAGGTTCTCCATGGAAGAACTTCTGGTTTGCCTGCGGAAAGTTCCAGGTTCAATCCCTAGCATCTCCACTTAAAAGGACCAAGCAGCAGGTGACAGGAAAAATTCCTGCCTGAAACCCTGGAGAGACATTGCCAGCCTGAGTAGACAGAACGAAACTGTTGGTCTGACTCATAAGGCAGCTTGATGTGTACTTTCAACTGGTATTCGATGGCACATTATATCTAAAAAGTTGTTATCATTCAGGCATCAGAGCAAACAGCCCCATGAATACATCAGTAAGGGATGATAACGAGCAACTTCCCATTCCATAATCAACAGTACCAACTATGAGAGAACTCAGCTGGACGTGACACCAGATCCAGAGCACTATGGGCCTCATTGCACGTATGCTACTTGTAAATTCCTCTCTTTCTCAGTGCAACCAATGATTCATCTCCTTATGTATGCACAGCTGCTGTGAGATTAATGGGGAGGTTCCTGTGAATGTAAGAGCTTCATGTGTACGCTGGGAGTGCTACATCACCAGCATGGCTCCTATGTTGCATTCAGTTGTCCGAAATAAAGTGGATTTATTTTATACGCGTTGACTTAAAACCATATTAGTTATACACGACGACAGCAAATTGATGTTGCATAACACTGGGCAGAATTTCATTAAGAGCACTTGAATAATGGATGTGCTTTCTTTAAATAATGTACTAGAGCTGAAATGTTTTCTATCAGTACTCTAACTTTTCAGTGGACTTAAGGTTAGTGTGGTTCACTGAAGGGGACTTCAAATTGTGCAGCACACTTAGTTCCCTAAACAGAGGCTTTCAGAAAACCCCAGACTAGAGAGATGGGATTCAGTAAGCACAACAATGCAACTGCCATCTTTGCTTTGTTATCTATGTAATTCTGTAGGATAAAGGTTATTGGCAAGAGCCACCATTTAATCCGGGTATAGTATGACTTCAGTATCAATAATGGTACATTTTAAGCTACTTGAGAAGGATACTTTAGCAAGAGTTACTGATTATTGCATACAAGATATAGGCATGCCACTTGATTCAAGAGAAAATCTTTTCAATATGTTTCACGTGGCTTATCAAATATCCTGGGACCTCGATCCTCTAGTTATAAGAAAATGGCTGGCAAATTTGTGTTTCCCTTCCACTGTGTATCACTGACTTTTGGTCTGATACAGAGTTATGGGCACCAATTCTAGACACAGTACCCAGGAATCGGTGGGAATTCCAAAACAGTTTAGGGTGGAAAGGATCCTTTCCCCTTACACATTATCTCCCAATTGTGGTTTATTGTGTGATACTAGTATACAACGTTTGAAATATTTGCAGAGATCATGGATGTTTGGCAACCAACAAGTTTATAAAAATGAAATAATAAATAAATAAATAAAGTTTTGTAAAAATCATGCAAGGGCATATTCAAAACACCTGTTTGGGCACATGTACAAACAGGAGCCAAGTTATATTGAATGTAGGAATATGGTTCATTGGATAAGCCTTAAAGGGCTGTCTAATCAACCAACCATTCTGTTGTGTCTGAGAACGAAGAGAAAGCATGCCCTACATTAGAGGTGTAATTTCAGGGCATGCCATGCAATGTGTACTTGGCTACTCTGGCATTTTCATAAGAGTAGAGGCAGGTCAGGCCATGGAAGAGTCTACTAAGTTGCAGGCTGCTGTGAGGATCCAAACCTCAGACTAGAGGGGGAAGACATGGCATACCTCCCTCAAGCACCAAAGAATGCTTGGCAAGGAGGAAACTCAGCTGTAGGCATTTGGTATCTTAGGGCTTAGAGACTAGGTGACCTCGCCTGTAATGTCAGGGATGCACAGGTACAGGAGAGCAGACTCACCTGCATCCTTTTAATGGCCTACACTGTGAAGAAGGAATGGAATGGATTGGCCTACAAGAGCAGTAGATCCTTTGATCAAAGTAAAATTTAATGAAGTTGTCCCTTTAATGAGCCCATCTGATGGTGTGGCTCTCCTTATTCGGTGTCTGCCTGCAGAGGTCTTTTTTATCTTCACAGATAAAAGTGCTGTATTGATTCTGGCAGTGAAAAAAAGCTTTATTTTTGCTGACCTTTTCAAACAAAACTCAAGATCCTCCCTCTGTAACTGCAAGGCCTGACTTCGATGTTTCAGCATGTGATAATTTTCGCAACTTATTTTTATGTGCACCTCCATTGAACTAAAACTCATTATACTATCCCTGCTTAGAGCTGTAACTTTAAGTAAACTGAAATAGAACAAGAAACGGGTTAGCCAACCCCAAAAAACTTGCCACAATACAAGGAAGCGTAACAAATAGATGTACTGTATTCACTGTTACTCATATACTAGTCAGCAAACAATAAACAGAAATCATAATGGATGTCCAAGAAATATTTTCAACACTTTTTGAACTGTGCTCTCAATGGACTACGTATGAGTAGAAACGGACTAAGTGTATGAGCAATAGTGAATACAATACATCTATTTGTTACGCTTCCTTGTATTGTGGCAAGTTTTGGGGGGTTGGCTAACCCGGTTCTTGTTCCATTTCTGATTTGTATTCTTGCCTGTTCTGCTTCCACTTTAAGTAAACTGCAATTCAGTCCACGGGGCTCAGGTGGCTGGGAACAGTGCCACTGCTGCGCCACCACGCTGCCTCCAGAGGGCTTCCAGGAGGTGCGGGGAGGTAGCAAATGTCAAAAACTCCCTGGCCACTTGAAAGCCCTCCATAGCCCAAATCAGACTAATGCCACCCTTCAGGGTAATGGTAAAGACTGTCCCCTGAGCAAAAACTGGGTCATTACTAACTCATGGGGTGACATCTCAAGGTTTACTAGGCTGACTACTTATTGGGTGGTTTGCCACTGCCTTTTCCAGTCATCTACGCTTTACCCCCAGCAAGCTGGGTACTCATTTTACCATCCTTGGAAGGATAGAAAGCTGAGTCAACATTGAGCCAGCTCTCTGAAACTGACCTCCGTTGGGATCAAACTTAGGTCATAAGCAGAGTTTTGAGTGAAGTACTCCAGTTACCACTCTGTGCCATGGGACTCTGATAATTTGCACTTTTCAGTATATACTTGGGGTCAGGATCGAAGCAGAACAGGAACGCCCTTCACAATATGTCAAACTGATCTAAAACCTGCTATTGGCCCTTTCCGCACAAACCTTTTAAAATGTTTTGAGGCAGGAACTCAAACATTTCCTCCACCGAGTTCCACATTGTTTTCCCCCCAGCTTCAAAACCTTTTCAGTAAATCCTCTTTAAAAATGTCTCTTTAGGCTGAAGCATTTTAAAAACAGCTTCACTGCTGTGCGATCACTTTAAGACATTTTCCACACCTCTCTGCCTTTCCTGAACTTCCTTCTTGGAATCATTTTCTGAGCTGACTCTCCATTGTCTCTCTTTTTTTAGCATTTCTGTGAGTTTTTGTTATTTTGGGGGTCTAATGCTCGAGGCATTGATTATACAAGGTGTAGAGCATCACAGCATGAGGCTGGGAAGCCCATGACTCATTGATTCAACAATGAACTAAAAAAAAGGAAAAATCACATAACGGGGCTGTGGATTATTTCGAGGGGATGAGTGCAGACATACACCATGTTAAAGGGCGGGATTGAAAATGTTTTAGAAATATTTTAGGTGCTTTGTGTGGAACGGACCGTTGAGAGCCAGAGTGAGAAAGCTTTCATAAATTACTCTGTACCACATTTTCACAGCCTAATACCCTTAGCTAGCACTGAAGAGCAGGGCTGAGCAAATAATTCATGAGTAACACATTTAACATCTTTAGCCTCTTATTGTGCCATTAGGATATCTGCAAGCAGATTATGTTTCCAATTTGAAAAAGGATAAAAAAAAACCCCTACAGTTCATATGGTTCTTAATTGGATGACTGTGCAGACAGTTCTGATATGACTATTTGTGTGCGCCAGTTTAAAATTGGATTTGGGGGGATCTTTTTGCCTTCAGCTATGCACTGCATTTTGCAGATATCTCTCTGTAAAAAACGCTAATTCAAAAATGAATCAGAAGTGGAAATAGAAGGACTGCAAAAAATGAATGAGGAGTCCTTTCCTGTGTTATTAAGATCCACTTCTGAAATTAAGCCTGGCCTGAAGGGAAACCTGTGGCTGTAAAATACTCTTGCTCAGAAACAGACACACAGAAAGCAGAACTTCCCATGCAGAAAGAAGAGTCTATTAAAAAATTTTCCACAGCAGAACAAGCTACTCCAGACTGGTAAGGGTTCCCAAATTTGCTACCTCCTTGGCAAAAATATTCCAACATTACATGGTACTCATGGGCACCATGACACCCACTTCTGTGTGGTGCTCTCTTTCCCTCTTGAGTCTCGAAAGGAAAAAATCCGAAAAATCTTGATTAGAATGGAAGAAAGCTTTGGCTCATACTCTGTCGATGGGCTGATTAATAAAGCACTGGGCTTGTCCCAGGAATAGCCAGGCATTCCTGGCTTGGCCAAGATGCAGACTTTTTAAAGTCTCTGTCAGCCTCGGCCTGTGCCCGCCATTTTCTTTGGAAACCAAAACTCCAAACCCTGGCCCAAAGGCAGCCATCTTGTTGCTACCTTTTCTCAAAATTCCAAATGTGCCCACAAGCTCAGCGAGGGTGTTTCACTACCTGGCCTAAGTGGTAAAAACTCCCCAGTCAATCCTTAGAATAGAATTCAGTATCCAAATCTACACTATCAGTGTAGTTTTCCCCATGCTGTTGCCTCCCTGACATAGAAACCAATGGGCTCTTTTGACAATCCTCAGTGATGAAAGAAGTACTTGAGGTGGGGAGATGTTTTAAAATAAAGCAACACCTTAGGAGGAAAAAATGAAAACCACTATTCCAATTTACAAAAAAAATGAGTTCAAACAAAAGTGTGTTAAGTAAATAATGGAGATCAACACCTTGTGACACAGAAGACTTCTTTCAAGTGCGAAAACTAACAAAAGTTGTGAATGAAACTCTTTCTAATGCTACACCATTCCCATTGATTTCATTTGTATTTGTTCTATCTTGCCTCGGGATAAAAATTTACATGCTCATCCTGGAAAAGAGGCAAATCTAAAATCCTATTTCTAACCTAACATTTCAGATGGGTAGCCATGCTGTTCTGTAGGAAAAGAACAAAATTCAACTCCAGTAGTACCTTAAGGACCAACAAGTTTTCTACAGTGCAAGCTTTTGAGAGTCAAATCTCCCTTTATCAGATACCCTTGTATGCACAGATATCCTGAAATACTCAGGTACCTGTCTAGGGATCATTCCGCACATGCAGAATAATGCACTTTGAAACTGCTTTCAATGCTCTTTGAAGCTGTGTGGAATGGCAAAATCCACTTGCAAACAGTTGTGAAAGTGGTTTGAAAATGCATTATTTTGCGTGTGTGGAAGGGGCCAAAGAGAGATTTGGCTCTCAAAAGCTTATACCCTGGAAATCTTGTTGGCCATTAAGGTGTTACTGAACTTATACCTCACCCAACCCAACATTTCAGTTTATTTTAATAATCTTTCTCAAGAAAGCAATTGATTTACTTTTTAAAAGCAAAAGAACAAAAGCCTGGGCTGCTGCTGTTTTCTTTTAAAAAGTTGGAGTTCTTGTATGTGTGCTATGTGGATGCCTCAAGCTCATTTAATTTTTATGCTTTCTGATATTTTTGAGAAGTCACATCTCAGACAAGGGTCACAGATTAAAGGTCCAGCAGAGCCTTTAAGTCCTGTATGAAGCTATCAGGAGTTCCTCACCAACCAACCAAACATTTGCATTCAATAACAGCTTGCTAGTCTAGCCATTAGTTTGTATCCAGTTGTCTTCAATTCCAAACACAAAAAAGTACCTTTAAGTGTTTTCAGAGCTACATGGGAGGTGATTTCCCCACATCTTCATTCTGCATGGCCAAGATGACTTTCAAATGAACCAACTGCATGTTCAGTGGCTTACCACACGTCTTTCCTATGCGGCCAGCTGTCTCCACAGTAGGGTGTCAGTAACATGACCAAGACTGACTAGTTACTATTTGTTCAGATTATTTCAATGTTGTGACCCATCTTCTTGGACAGGGATCTGTTGATTGGGTCCTGACCATGGCACAGTCATCTACAGTGAGGAGATGTTGGATCCATAGGAATGTTGTTTCTATGCAGCTCAGGTAACATTTCCATTCCAAGAAACTTCCTTCCTTAGGTTAAGACTTAGGCCCCTTCTGCACACACAAAATAATGCATTTTCAAACCACTTCCACAACTGTTTGCAAGTGGATTTTGCTATTCCGCACAGCTTCAAAGAGCACTGAAAGCAGTTTGAAAGTGCATTATTCTGCATGTGCAGAATGAGCCTAAGGCATTATAGCTATCTGTGCTTAGTTTTCTTTTCCCATGTTACATTCCCCATCCCACAATACACCCCCCCCCCCAAATAAACACACTTACGGTTTGCAACTTTGGCTGAAAGTATCTGGTTGAATTTCTCTGGAGACTCTGCATTCTCCTCATCCGTGACATACTCAAAGTTAATTATAAACATCATGGCCACACCCTCCTGATTTTTCACAGGGATGACGTGGGTGTTGCAAATGAAGGAGGAGCCTAAAAAGGAGAAAGAAAAGGTAAATACATCTTTGCCTGTGAAACCATTATAAATTCTTTTCATTGAACACTCTAGCATTCAGTCTATGAGTTATTCAAGAGAAAAGAGGGAACGCCATTGATTCAAAGGCATGTAGGTTTTTCTTGGATTCCAGGATCTCTTTTATCTGTCTCACTGCTTTCTTTAGTAATATTTTTATTCAGGAGAAATGCCTTGAAGACATGCAGAGCATCACCCTGGGAAGGTATTCAGTAGCAACCCACCACCTGGAATTTACCCTTTCATCGGTAATGCTTAGTCTGAACAAAGCTCTACTAGTCTCTTAAATGTCACCTAATTGGAAAGCAAACTTTTGACTGGACTACATTGCTGAAACTTGCTGAATTTTTGCTGTCTCCTGTGTGGCACTGGTGCATTCTTCTAGTCCAGTGGTGGCAGGGGCTGATGGGAATTGTAGTTCATGAACATCTGGAGTGCCATCGGTTCACCACCACGGTTCTAGTCCTACCCAACCCTGGATTATTAAAAAAATCATTTGGAAAATTCATTTCCTGAATATAGAAATTGGGAGAGTTTCTAATATGTATTCATCGAGGATGATCCAACAGTTCTCCAAGTAGCTCATACAATGGAGGAGCCAAGTAGCAATAAAGCTCTGTAGACTGGAGGAAGGTTAAAAGTGCAGCCAAAAAGAAAGGTGGAGAATAAATATTGTAATAAACAACCTTTGTCCAATGAAACGGTAGGCTAGGGGATAGCAGGATGAGAAAGATAATATATAAGAGTTAGAAGAAGCATCGTCTTAGCAAGGATTTGGGGGAAAGCCAATGCTCAGAGAAATCCATATGTGCCTATTATAGGAGGGTTGGGGTTTTTTTGGAGGGGGGAAGTTTGTGAAAGCTGGTCCTTTTCTTGCTGCAGGCTACTGTGCATGAGTTGGTAAGTTTGTATGTGTACTGGCAAGGCAAGAGTCCAGGGGCATTAAAAAGTCTCAGTACCAAGGACAGCTCACAGTGAAGGATAAATGGAAGCTCACCAGCAACAGGGAGCCTAGTGTAGCTCCAGACCTATTTTGGAACTCAATGACTCAGGGAAATGAATGATTCAAGCTTTGCTGTTCAGTAGAGTCCAAAAACAAAATACAGTCTACGTAAGGTTTTTCATTAGCATCCACCAAAATGACACAAAACAGCAGGCAAGTTTTATGTTCTTTCTTCAGAACTTTTCTTTGGGCTGGATGTTTGAGCATAAAAAAAAGCGGAGATGGTGGTCGGGAGAGACATTTCAGACCATGGTCTGGTAGTGAGACTTATTTTGAATAGTAAAATGGTCAGAAATGTTTGGCATTTGAGAGGCTTTTGAAAATTCACTTTTAAAATAAGTGTTATTTGTCCCTTTTTGTGGGATTTTTTAAAAAATCAGGATTGCAATTCTTCATAACAAGAATGTATTTTACCAAACCTGCCTGCCTGCCTGCCTGCCTGCCTGCCTGCCTGCCTGCCTGCCTGCCTGCCTGCCTGCCTGCCTGCCTGCCTGCCTGCCTGCCTGCCTGCCTGCCTGCCTGCCTGCCTGCCTGCCTGCCTGCCTGCCTGCCTGCCTGCCTGCCTGCCTGCCTGCCTATCTATTTGGTGTACCGCCCTATCCCCGGAGGGCTCTGGGCAGTGTACAACATAAAGCAGTTGTGGCGAACCTTTGGCACTCCAGATGTTATGGACTACAATTCCCATCAGCCCCTGTCAGCATGGCCAATTGGTTCGCCACCACAGACATAAAACATCATACATAAAATCATCATAAATACAATTATCACTAGAGGAGCGAATAAATAATTATGATTAATATCTAAGCTCCATCTCTATAAAATTGATCCCATTTAAAACAGCAGTTATTTCCTAACATGGGCATCCCACGAAATGTAGATTAGAACGGAATAATAGAATGGAGAATTTTGAGATTCTTAGGTTCAAGTGATACACTGTACTTCCAATTGTATCAAGGTGGTTCGCACGCAAGTGTTAAATCTTCATTTTATGCTGAGAGTGATTTCTCTTGGCAGTCACTGGTTAGTTTCTTCAGCTTCTTTCATACTTTCTTAAACTTAAGCTTCTTTCCATTTTCACAGTGGTTCTTTAAATGTAGGAGTTAGGAACTTTAACACACTTCCCAGTGTCTATCTAAAACTGCCCTGGGTTCACTCGATTCACAAGAGATATTTCCCATTAAACTCTTAGGAATTACTCTATGAACCTTAGAGCTATTGCCCCTAGATAACTGGTTATAGATTCTGTCCTGATCAAAAAAACCTGAAATGTATTGAGGAGAATCCTCCACCAGAACAGCTTACAGCTCATACAACTGTTTTCAAACTTGTTCTGTTAGCTTCTCTCCTAGCCACCTCCCAGTTCTTAACTGTCAAAACTCTCCGACTGCCATTCTCAGAACTCTATTTGAACTCCCTGTCAATCAAGAGGTTCTGTGACCAGGAAAACTCCTTAGAATGTTGCTGTCCATCATACATGGTTTTAAAGCCTTTTTCTCATCATGTCCCCTGGGATCAATGCTGACAGGCAAGTAGATATATTTTGGTGTCAGGCTGAGGAAGGAAAAACAAATGGTCTCCCTCCATTGGAACAGATACAGCAAGTACAACAGGGGGAAAAACATATAACAAAGAGGAATAACTGTGGTACCTAGGTTACCCCAAACATATAGATGAGTGAACCCATATGCAAAATATTTAATCTCAAACCTTCTGAAATGGGCAAAAAGTGTACATGTGAATAGATGCACAAAAATATGTGGTACAGTTCATAAGAAATAATGACAGTAAAATATGAAGTTGTTACACCCCATTGAGCATGGCCATTCAAAGCAGAAACTTCAGTGGTCTTACAAGGGTATAATTTTGCTTAGGACAGCACTGTTAAGTCTCAGCATAGCTCTGTAATTAAGTAAAGGGGCTGAGGAAAAAAAAATTATCTATGGAGATCACCAAGGGTCCAAGGAGGGAGGTCGCTCCATTCAGAGAGCCCAGTTCGTAACGAGACTGGAGGCTGAACCTAGGTCTCCCCGATCTTACTCCCATCGTCTACCCTCCATACCACAGCAGTCTAAAACATCACAGGCTTCTTCTTGCTAGTATGTTGTCTGCATTTTGCTCGAAATGAATGTTTTGATTTCAGCAGGAGAGTGACAGGAAAATATTTGAAACAAACAAGCGTGTGCCAGATTTCAGCCGAAGTCACATTTCATTGCTTTCACTGAGAGTTTGTCATGACTAATGTTTTCTAAGTTGTGCCCCAGCATGCCCGGGGTATCCTCTGACCAAAAGTCTGAACTTGTCTCATCCACTGAATGTAAGGAAGATACGCAGATCATAAAGGAGCATCAAATACTGAGCAGCTAAGCCCATTTCTGCACAGCGGCTTAAAGGAATCTTAGGAAACCTAATTATTTTCTTTGCCACCTAGCTTTACTTCTTTGACTCCAGAATGCTAATTGAATTCAAGGGTAGCCAACCTTTGGCATTATCTACAAAACATGAAAAGTTCTGAGAAACTGCATCTTGGATTCTGACGGTTTTAGCCAGCCCTGTGCCATTAAAATTTCAGCTGTATCCAGTAAGGTACGTTGTACGGGATACAATCTGAGTAAAAATAAAACCACAGTCCTTAGCTCAGCCTCCGACATAAACCCGTAAGAGGTTAAATTATAAGTGGAGAGAGTCACAGAAATGATTATCTGCATCATTTTTCTTTGTAGTTCTGTAAGTATGTTAATTACACCAGTCATCCACTATTATAACATTGTTCTTCATGAAGTGTTCTTCATGATATATTGTACAACAATTCCTACATCAACAATGTAGACTTCTGAATCGTCACGCAAACCCACTAATCAAAAATCATTGAACAATGTGTGTTTGCTTCCAATAGCCCTAGAGCAGTTCCCCTAGAGCAGGGGTCAGCAACCTTTAGCACCCAAAGAGCCATTTGGCTCTGCCTCCCCAAGCCCCGCCCCTGGCCTCCCCAAGCCCTGCTTTCAGCCAAGTGGACGGGATAGACAGCGGCGGTGATGCCAACAACAGCAAGTTGCACTTGAGACGCGGTGAGCACGCCTCCTTCCCTGCCCCCTCCTCCCTCCCTCCCTCCCTCCCTCTCCTTCCCAGGTGCCAGATGAGGGAAGGAGGGAAAAGGACGCCAGAGAAAGAAAGGAAGGAAGGAAGGAAGGAAGGAAGGAAGGAAGGAAGGAAGGAAGGAAGGAAGGAAGGAAGGAAGGAAGGAAGGAAGGAAGGAAGGAAGGAAGGAAGGAAGGAAGGAAGGAAGGAAGGAAGGAAGGAAGGAAGGAAGGAAGCGAGGAAGGAAGCGAGGAAGGAAGCGAGGAAGGAGGTGCGCTCGCCGTGTCCCAAGTGCAACTTGCCGTTGTTGGTGTGGCTGCTGCGGAGCCGCAATACGAGGACGAAAGAGCCGCATGCAGCTCCGGAGCCGTGGGTTGCCAACCCCTGCCCTAGAGGAAATTTCAAGTTTGGAGGTAGGACTCTATGACATCGTTTTGGAGGGAGGACTCTATGACATCACATCACAATGTCTTCTGAACGAAAATCACTTTGGAAGAGGAGTCTGCTTCTTTCCGCCCACACCTCTTAAAGAGTCAGTGGCATATACACAAACACAAAACTTACAACAAATATTACTATCTTTCACATCAGCAGTGGCAGCAGAGAAGGAGGTACTTGGGGGCACCATGCTTTGAGACTTTTCACTGCTTGGGGGATTTACAGAGGCTGAAAAAGAGGAACATGATCCAAGATGGGCCAGTTTTTTGTTGGTAGCCTTCTCATAATGTAATAAAAGCAAGAGAAAGAAAAGAAGGAGGGCAGTTATTGAAGAGATGGTAGAGTGCTAAAGAGATGGTCTAGATATAATCTTACTTCCTGCTGGTAGTGCCAAAACCCAGAGATTGGCCTGCCAATGACAACAGCCATCACTTGCATTTCCTTTACCTCTAAGCTTCATGTGTAGAAAGGAGATTTGAACTTGGGTCTCCCAGATTCTAGCCCCGTGGTAGCGAACCTTTGGCACTCCAGATGTTATGGACTACAATTCCCCTCAGCCCCTGCCAGCATGGCCAATTGGTCATGCTGGCAGGGGCTGATGGGAATTGTAATCCATCACATCTGGAGTGCCAAAGGTTTGCCACCACTGTTCTAGCCTGACACTCTAGCCACTACATCACACTGGTATCTCTCTCTCTCTCTCTCTCTCTGATACCTCATACACCAGGGGTCCCCAAACTTTTTAAACAGGGGGCCAGTTCACTGTCCCTCAGACTGTTGGAGGGCCGGACTAAAAAAAACTATGAACAAATTCCAATGCACAAATGATTGTAAAATGTTTGATTTCACCTTTCAGCCTTTCTGTCAGCCTTTCTGTCATGGTCTATTTTTAAAACAGTGACCAAAGTATGTCAAGTACAGGGTGGGCTCCAAATATTGTTGGGGAGGCTGTGGAATACCTTCCCCTGTAAAAAAAAAGCAGAACTTTCCCAATGAAACATTCCATCTAACCCAGGATCAGGTATCTTCCTGGGTTCTTTCCTCCTAGCAGCCAGCCCGGCGATTAAGCCAGCCTGGCTGATGCCAATCAGGAGTGAGGTGGAACAGAAAGCCTGAGAGCAACACATGGAGTAACTGAGAGGGAAGGGTGGAGCAGGCGTTGCCACATGTAAGGTTTCCAACTCTGGGTCAGAAAATTCATGGAGATTTGGGGGTGCCATCATAACAGCCGTTGGGGCCGGTTCCTCCTCTCCCTCGAGACCCCACTGCACATGAATGGAGCCATCGCCGCCATGCCTGGCGGGCCGGATAAATGCCTTCAGGGGGCCACATTTGGCCCCCGGGCCGTAGTTTGGGGACCCCTGCTCATACACTTTTGTTGACTGCTTTCTTAACTCAGACTTTTCAGCTTGCCTCTCTCCTTTATTAAACCCCCCCCCATAACTTCCTACAAGTCCCTAGAGTTTTAAAAATTTCTATTAATCACAGTGGTTATTCACCAACTCAGACTATCACAGGAAACCCAACCTGCTTTCATAATTTCTTCAATCTATAGGAAAATAACTTTTCTTTTCGTCACGTTTCCTTTCTCAACTGTTTTCTTTTAACTTTGATACTTCAACAACCAAATTTGCATTTTGTGACAACAGGCTTCAAAATTAGACTGCGGAAAGGCAAAAATTAGAACTAGCGCAAACATGCACAGTTAGAACCAGGAGCTACAAATAAAAGTTGGCCTGGACCCTGCCAAATTCTTCTTCAGGAGGAACTACAACATACCAATTTAACAATTCAACATTCCATAAAAATGTAAACAGCGCATGTATGAAATCAATCACACCAGTCATTCTGTATAGTACTTGTTACAGGATTTATTATCCTTAATTTAAAAAATATTGCTGAAAGGTAATTGCCCAAATTCTAAACTGAAGTAAAAACACATAGATCAATTACATGGCAAGATGTTAATTTACAGTAACATGATGAATGAGCTGATCCTGCCACATTATTCCATTCTTAGACTTTGAAATTTCATAAAAGGATATTAATATCAATTCACTCTAAGCAGCAGCTTAAGTGCCAAATTACCTTATACAAAGGTAATCAAAGATATTCTACTAAATAAACTTTTAAAGGGGGCACAGGTAGTTAATTTAATAGACTGTCTCACAAGTCATACCAGATTGAAAGAGGCGTAGCTCCAAGGGGACAGGTCGGGGTGTGTGTGTGACGCACTGGGCGTGCGCCCCTGTGGCGGCAAGGCAAGGGCATTCCAGGGGCTTGGTGGGGGCATTCCAGGGGCGTGGTGTGGCATTCCGGGGCGGGGCGGAGGATGCACTGGTGCACCAGGGCTTTCCCCCCTGCTACGCCTCTGCAGATAGGCCCCTTCCGAATTTACAAAATAATGCGTTTTCAAACCACTTTCACAACTGTTTGCAAGTGGATTTTGCCATTCCGCACAGAAGAAGAAGAAGAAGAAGAAGAGTTTGGATTTATATCCCCCCTTTCTCTCCTTCTAGGAGACTCAAAGGGGCTTACAATCTCCTTCCCCTTCTCCCCTCACAACAAACACCCTGTGAGGTGGGTGGGGCTGAGAGAGCTCCGAGAAGCTGTGACTAGCCTAAGGTCACCCAGCTGGCATGTGTGGGAGTGTACAGGCTAATCTGAATTCCCCAGATAAGCCTCCACAGCTCAGGCAGCAGAGCTGGGAATCAAACCCGGTTCCTCCAGATTAGATACACAAGCTCTTAACCTCCTACGCCACTGCTGAAAGCAGTTTGAAAGTGCATTATTCTGCATGTGCGGAATGAGCCATAGAGTCTTGGGAATTTTAGAGAAACAAACAAGGCAAGCTGGATATCTTTTGAAGTTTTGAAAGGACTGATATTATAGTCCATTTCTTGTAAGAGGGTAAGAAAACAAGGAAAATTAGTGGCATCAGTGATACTGCAAGGACAGCTGGCTGTAAATTCGAAGAGCTGGAACTTGTCATTACCTGCAGAGTACATTTTGTCCATCACGCTACCATGCCTGGTTATGTGCATTTAGTACACTAAAAACCTGTAGGATATATTGGACTACATCCTTTCATTTTCAGGCACTTATGCACAATGCCGGTCTCAATAGAAGCAGATCATCTTCTGCAAAAGACAACAGAGCTTCAACATATACTGCCTAGCTGCTGTAGAGCCCAAGCACAGCAATGATCCATCTGGCACAGCATGAGCCATACAGGTTGTGGTTTGCTCCTAAGGGAATTCCTCAGCATCTTTCGGTGTACACATGAACACATGTGAGGGAAGATTAACGGCGCTCTGTTTTTTAAAGGTGTTTCCTTCATGACACCTGAAACCAACACTGCTGAAGAGGGAGAAAAGAGTGAAGTGCCAAAAACACGATCTTTTTAACAGAGACCAATTCCAGAAGTCCCTAACTCTCTGCTCAGCTTAAAGCGTGACATTCCTCTGGCAGAAAGAAAATTCCACAAATGCAAGAGGCTCATGCATCAGCAGAAGGCTTCTTGTGGCCTTCCAGTGAGAAGTATTTGGCATGTTGACGTTTTTCTAAGCTCTCTGACCTACAAAGGGACATTGCAGCCGGGAAAGCCAGCTGGAAGGCATTTTTCAGCTGAGCAAATCACTCCAAATTAAACAGAGATCAGGAGAAAACCCGCACTGCTTCAGGAAGCTCTCCTCTTGAGTAAACCGTAGGAGTACAGACTCTTGTGGTACACTCCAGAGTTAAAAGCCAGGAAGTAGGGAGGAGATCTATGCTTGTGGCTGTGTTGGAACTGACTTTGGACTCTAAATGTGACCAACTCTCATTTCTTAAATGTTGAAGGATAACTACAGCCCAATGTGGTGGTGCGGGGCCGGGGGGGGGGGCAGCACAAGCATGTCCTGGAAGTGGCACTAGTCAGTGCCAACAAGTTTGTCCACCCCACTGGCAGGAAGGGCAAACGAGGTGTGGGGTGGGCACTGCAGGGCCTGATCCAGAAGAGGTCACTTCTCCCAGAGCCACACCAGCATAATGGAGGACACCGGCATGGATGGGGGCGGGCTAGGCCACTAGGGGCATTCCCAGGGGTGTAGGCTACTTTAGTTGGCTTTCAGCCCGGGAATGCCACTCTCCCTGGCTGCAGACTTATGCCACATGACAGTAGATGAAAAATTTGGTATACAGGAACAAAAGTCCTCGAAAATGGAAAAGCAAACGATAGAAAAAAGTAAATAAAATGGAAAGCTCTATAACGCAAATGTCTGGAGAAATTAAATTAACAATGCAGCGGGAGATTTGGAGGGTAAAGCAGAAGCTATAAATAAAGAGATGGAGAGAGAAATGGGAAAATGAGCTTTACTGGAGCAGACAGAGACATAATTTTATTTGAGATTTACAGCTATTCCTGAAATACCAGGTAAAGTCATTAGACAAAGGATTATGATAGCTGGCTGTTGTGGGTTTTCTGGGCTGTTTGGCCATGGTTTGGTCATTTTTGCTTCTAACGTTTTGCCTGCATCTGTGGCTGGCATCTTCAGAGATATGTCACAGTAAGATGTATTTCTCTCCATGGCACAATGTGGAGTGATTGTGTGGTGGGGTATATTTTTTGTCCACCTCAGAGGTGTGTGTGTGTGGGGGGGGGGCTAAGGTGCATTTGCATGTATCTGGGTGTTCAATTGTAGTTGCATTTGCAATTGGAACAGCATCTGCATCTGCAAGTGCATTAACACGTGTCTGGATGGAGTTCATTTGCAGTTGCATTCAAATATTTCTGGGTTTTTTAATATTGGTAGCCAGGTTTTGTTGATGTTACTTTTTGTTGAAATTGCTCTTCCTTTTTGTTGAAACTGTCCCAGCGTTCATGAATTTCAATGGCTTCCCTGTGTGTTTTGACATAGCAGCTATCAGAGTTGTCAATAATTTCTGTGACTTCAGATAAGATCCTATGTCTGACTTGGTTTAGAGCATCTTCAGTTACAGCTGATTTTTCTAGTTGGATTCGTCAGCAGTGACTTTCATGTTCTTTAATTCTTGTCAGAATGCTGCATTTTGTAGTCTCTATGTATACCTGTCCACAGCTGCATGATATGTGATAGACTCCTGCAGAAGAGGATAACTCTGACAGCTACTGCGAAACTACACGAGGAGGCCACAAACGCAAAAGGTAAGTTGCTGAAAACCTTTTTTTTAGGTTCAGTTGATATGTGGAAACAGAAAAATGGAAACTCTAAAGAGCATATATGTGTTTTTAGAAAGACAGATCTTTTTCAAGGAAAGACTTGATTTAAATTTCTGGAGGCATAGCTGCTAAAGTAGCTAAAGTAGAAATTTTACCAAAGACATTTTCATATCATAATCCTATATACGACTGTGCATCTGGAAATATTTGAACAGAAAACAAACCTGAAAAAGCTATTTTTCAGCCCCCCCAAATTTGAGCAAGTTGAAAAGTGGATCTTGAAAAATGCTGGATTTTTCTGGCATTTTGGGGTCTCTTTGGCCCTGCCACCATTTAAAAAATGGAGAGAAGAAGATGTGCATAGGGTAAACAGGAAATCACTATCAGCCAAGACTTAACAGTAGAAGGACATACCTGTCATTGTTTTTTAAAGCACAATTATTAGAAAGATTTAAAATTTAAAAAAAGAATGTATGGCTGTAAAGATTCCAGGACTTACCTAGAAGTAAAACTATGTAATCATGTTATTGCTAAAATGTATAAGCTTCAGTTGAAATTTGAAACAGAAAAAGAATAAGTGAAAAAGCGTATGATAAAATGGGCCAGTCACTTTGGGCATAATATACAAATGGATCAATGGGAGACTACTTGGTTAAAGGGCCTTACATTCACATTAGGTTGAGGTCAAAGAGAATTTCTATAAAATAATGTATCAATAGTACGTGTCACTGTGAAAATTAGCAAAAATGCATAAAAATGTTCCAAACATGTGTTGGAAATGTAAACATCATGAAGGGTAATTTTACCATTTATGGTAGACTTGTAATAAATCTATAAAAAATTGGATAGGAATGCATTAAATAATTTTAAAGATTTTAAAGGCAAATATACAAATGAAACCAGAGTCTAATTTTTTGAGTCTTATGGACAGACATTTTGGGAAAAAAAAGTTACGAAACTTTGCTTTTATATATAACATTGGTAGGGGAGTATTGTATGCACAAAAATGGAAAACCTCATCTGTACCCATAGTGAAAGAATGGTTTATGAAGATATTGGAATTGGCCGAAATTAGTACACTTCCTTGATTAGAGAAGAGAATTTGTCTAAGTTTATGGACAGCTGGAAACCTTTGATGAACTTTTTACTTAAAACAGAAAAAAACTCTGGTTCACAATTTATTTCACCAAACTACAGTGGTTAGTCTGTAAGCTGAAGCAAAACTCTTTCTTGATAGTCCTCAATTCAAATTATGCATCAGTGTTAACAGGATCTGACATTGCTTAATGCTTTCAAATGGAGCTAACATTTAACTAGAAGCCTAACTGAGGATTTGAAGAAATTACATGAGGTTATTTGCTGCCCTGGCTTCCCATATGCAGGATGCATTTTACAGAGTCCCAAGATTGCTTTTGTACAGCTAGCAGAAGCATTAATGTCAATAGTAATGTGATTGCAGTAGCATCAAGAGTCGTTTTGGCTACAAGATTCCCATAGATATATCTGCAAGACAATTATCTTGCCAGAACCAGTGAAGGCTGATTCTAATGAAAATGATCAGTAATACAGCCACTGAACTAAAGTAATTTATGGGCTTCCTTAAGAGTGGCTCTTCTCTTGACGCCAGAGTAGAATTTATTTAAATTTAAGAGAGAGAATTCAGATATGTTCTGCTCTCATACAGATCCACATTCAAACTCCCAAAAGCCCACTGAGCTTTTCCAACCCTGTCCTATTTCTGAGCAGGGTGTAAATGCCAGCGGGCCTTGCCTTTCACATGTTGTCGCTGTGGTTTCAGACCATTTACTAAAACAGTTATGCTGTGTCACTTGCCATAGTTTCCATGGGAACAAACAGGATGACTTTAGTAAACAGAAAATAAGCAATTTGAGGCTGCTCCATCAGGACTAAAAATAGAAGTGCTCCAGGCCACGTGCTGGGGAAAAAAAACTGAAAAACTCTAGACTGGTTAAGCGGCAAGTTAGAAGAGAGGCTAGACATAACCATTATGTTTTCAGTTAATTAACCAAAATATATACTGACTGGAAAGGCTTCAACAGTGACAGTTTTTGTTTTATTAGAAAAGGCATGTATTCTGCAGCAGGTCTGAATTCTGTGACTTGATGATGCGTTGAAGCCTGCCTCTGACCACACAAGAGACGAATGTATTTGAGCATTACAATGAACTTGAAGTAAGCAATTGGTATGGCCACTTGTTCTGGGCCATTATAGAAGAAGAAGAAGAAGAAGAAGAAGAAGAGGAAGAAGAAGAGGAAGAAGAAGAGGAAGAAGAAGAAGGGAGGAGGAGGAGGAGTTTGGATTTATATCCCCCCTTTCTCTCCTGCAGGAGACTCAAAGGGGCTTACAGTCTCCTTGCCCTTCCCCCCTCACAACAAACACCCTGTGAGGTAGGTGGGGGTGAGAGAGCTCCAAGAAGCTGTGACTAGCCCAAGGTCACCCTGCCGGTGTGTGTTGGAGTGCACAGGCTAATCTGAATTCCCCAGATAAGCCTCCACAGCTCAGGCGGCAGAGCTGGGAATCAAACCTGGATTAGATACACGAGCTCTTAACCTCCTACGCCACTGCTGCTCCAGTTGGACTCTGGAGATTTCCTCTTTACTCTTAAATTATCTTGGAATCTGAAAGCAACTGTAGTTTCTCGTGCCTGGTCTTAACATTTGATATCCCACACTAGCTATGTGGAGTTTTTCTTCTTACAATGCAATGTACAGTCACAGTTGTGTAGTGGTTGGAATGAGGCATAGGGACAAAAGAGGCATATTGTCACTGAGGGACGAATTACATGTTCCCTGTAATATTAGGCAGGAGAAGATTGCCCTGACCCAACCACGTGTTTTCTGACAGTTGTGAGGTCAAGAAGTGAACTTTTCTAAATGTGTTAGACTCAGCTCAGAAATATGACGTGGGAGGGGTTCCAGTCTTTCCTTTACTGTTTTCAAGTCAAGCTGAAATGCCCTTGGAAAACCATAAAGGGCCAAGAGGGACTCCACATGCGCTGACTCACAGGTGGCACACGTAATGTGCAGTTTGGCTTTTAGCCATGAAGCCACTTGAGGAGAAATCCTAAATTAATATAATTGCAATTATTGCAATATTATTGCAAAATGTAACATTATAATAAGTTCTGTTTGATTCAGCGAGGCTTACTGACATTTTCCACGTTTTCAAATTTTCTCTCAGTTTAGTAGCAACATTATCACAGTTTAATTTGTGATCTGTAATCCCTTTTCACAAAGAATGTTCTTCTGAAACTTCTTAACCAATTGATAACTCTGTCAAACATAAAAGGAATTCACATTTACAGCGGTATACTTAATTACATTTGAATCTACTGGTGCAGTACGTTTTTTTGTTTCATCCAAAGGACCTGTCATGATGTGATGAAGAGGAAATGGAACAGCACAAGTCAAAATGAGATGCCGAAAGGTACTGCAGCCAATTAAAGCAGCAAGATGAATCTGGACACAAAACTGAGTCAAATTCCCAGCTGCTGATCTCTGTTATTTACAGAGCTGCAATATTTTAGGTCACCAACATATATAGCTAAGGGTGGAAGGCATTTTGAAAGCCTGAATCTTCGGAATTTCACTTATTTGGAAATGAAAAGCACACCAATCGCTCAATTATGATTATCAGGGGGAAAAATGCTACCGTGCTCTAGATGGAAGAGGACACTATCCCTGCCATAATAATTTTAAATATTTGCCAATCACTAGGTTTATTCTTGCTGTAAAAGGCATATTGGCAACACCACAGAAACATGCTAAGTAGCATTTTCAGACACGCACAATTGAGCTAGAGGAAATTATGGGAAGGGAAACAGTCTAGAAATACCACGCTATAAAAATCTCCGCTTTCATGGCTAGTCTAAGCTCTTCTCTTTCCCTTTAACTGACATTCAGCTGCTCTCCTGGAGCTTATTTATTTTTCATTAGACCAGTTTTAGGTCTTAACCCTCATTTTGGGTTCTTTATCATATAATTCTATGTACCTTGGAAGTTGCCTGAATAGGTAGACAACTCTACCTGTGGGTGACCTAGTTTTTTGGCATTCATCAACTCACCAGGTTTACTGTCGGGCATACTAACAGGTGGTAGGGCTACGAAGTCTCATGGGAGGAGGGAATGATGTGGATATCCCACTCGGCCTCCTCCAGGATTATTTACGCTTACAAAGGTTTGAGAAAATTGATTTCTTCTTCCTCTGTGTACTGACTGTCAACATCCCATCCTTTATGGAGAATTTCAGTCCTCATTAGACTACTAGAGGGGTTATTTGGTTGATTTACAAAGCCATCTATTTCTGCATGTCTAGGAAGTCATGTGAGTAGGCAGAAACCTTTGCCCTTCTCTATGGGAGGCCAGACTTCTCTGTGCTTCCTAATCAGCATGGAACCTTAGCAATTTACTATTAGATACAGTGATGCATGCACAAGTTACTATGCCAGCTCTTTCAAAAGTGATTTAGCACTGCCATTATCAAATTTTACTGGAGAGAATAAACCCACTTGTATAAGCTGCTTCCCTGGGGAAACAAAGTGCAAACAGAAGACCAATCTCTTGCTTTATTGTGCTTCCATAGCCAGAACCATGCTGATCCTGCAGATAAGAAGTATGGAAATCACATTTAACAACTGAGATAAACCTAATTCTTATGGGTGAGGTAGGCTAACTGTGATTTCCTGTTTACCCTTGGCACATCTTTTTCTTTCACAGACCCTATCCGGCATTTTCTTCAAGGAGCTCAGAGCAGATTCTCCTTTCCACCAGGATACCTCTATAACAAACCTGTGGGTTGCATCCAGATTAAGTTTTCCATTAATGGAACATAACTTTCTTGCCTCCCTCTCCCACTGCTGTCTGCGGATCTCCACACTGGGTGATCATGGGGGATAAGGGATCTAGAAGAAGAAGAAGAGTTTGGATTTATATCCCCCCTTTCTCTCCTGCAGGAGACTCAAAGGGGCTTACAATCTCCTTGCCCTTCCCCCCTCACAACCAACACCCTGTGAGGTAGGTGGGGCTGCGAGAGCTCCGAGAAGCTGTGACTAGCCCAAGGTCACCCAGCTGGCGTGTGTGGGAGTGCACAGGCTAATCTGAATTCCCCAGATAATCCTCTACAGCTCAGGCAGCAGAGCTGGGAATCAAACCCGGTTCCTCCAGATTAGATACACGAGCTCTTAATCTCCTATGCCACTGCTGCTCACTGCTGCTCATCTAAAGAACAACATAAGAGAGACCTGCAACAGGAAAAGGAAATTAGTGGACATTGACAAGTGGCTGCAGCCTTGCCAGGCTGCCGTTCCCAAGGGGGCTTTCTGGCAGCATGGGGTGGCTAAAATGCAAACAAGCCTTCCTGCTGCCAAAAAGCCCCCATTAGGCTTTATGGACTTACGCCACAGAAAAGGTGGCTAAGACTGAAGCCCCGGCTGTAACAAGGTCAGTGGCCGGGAGGAAGCCAACTAGCTTCAGCACCTCCCCCAGCCACGGTCCTGGATGCTGATGGCAGCAGCAGGGACACAGGGATGCTGGCATGGTATTCAGTGCCATGTCCCACTGTCAGGGAGGCCCGTGGTGGCCACGCACAGGTGGATTTGTCCCTCAGCCGGGCAAGTGCCCTAGGGAGGGCAAATTCACCAGCGCGGCCCTGCACAGCTCCCAACGGTGGATTCGCCACCCCTCTGGATGGGGTTTTAAGGCTGAACTAGCCTGAAGTCATCCAGAAGGTTTTAAGGCTAAATGGGGAACTTAAATTAAGACTCCCTGGTTTTACTCTGATACTGAGACCACCATATCAGAGGGACTTCTTGGTCACTTCCTACTAATAAACTTCCAGAAAAATGGGATAGCCAGCTTACATATTTCAACTGATTTCTTCTAATCCTTTCTATGGAAGTCATTCAGATAATCTTGCCTCGTATTCCTCTCCTCTCCAGTATTGAAGATGTCCCCAGACATATGTAATCAGTGGATTCCAGTAATATGCTTCCATTTTTATTATCAAGGTACTTGATTAATATTGATTAAAATAATTCCCAAGCTTGAGCTTGTGCAACCTCACTTCCTTTCTACCTTTCAGTATATCACTGTGTTCTTTCCTGAACAAGCTCCCTACCTGCCTATTAAACTTTCTTCATTAATGTATCTCTTTTCTCCAGCTTTGTAATTTCCCAGATGGCACCTTATCAGGTGTATTAGCGAAATCCCACATTATCCTGGATAGATTCCTGAGAAAAGATAACAGCTGGGTCTGCCTACTGGTTAAAAACTTTACAAAGTCTTGAAGTCTTGCAATGCAAAAAGACACTGAACCATTTCAAAGTGTGAAGGTCCAAAATGGCCAATTTTGTGCCTAGAAATCTTTAGAGAAAACTGATCTTATATGGTTCTGGAGGGTTTTCCGGGCTGCATGGCCGTGGTCTGGTGGATCTTGTTCCTAACGTTTCGCCTGCATCTGTGGCTGGCATCTTCAGAGGTGTATCACAGAGAGAAGTCTGTTGCACACTGTGTCTAGTGAGAAGGGAAAGTTTAGTGGGGTATATTGTCCATGTCCCTGGGTGGGGAACCAATCAGTAAGCGTTTGGGTGGAAATTCTGGAGAATTTGGAAGGTTACTATGTCAGACTGCACAGGGAGGCCATTGAAATTCACAAACACAAAGACAACTTCAACAAGAAAGAAGAGACTCAAGCTTGGCTCCCAGTACTTAAAAAAATGGACTGATAACCCCACCAGCAATATAATGCACTCAACCACACCTTTGTATAGCAAGTACCAACCAAACACTTACTGATTCCACCAGACCATGGCCACACAGCCCGGCAAACCCACCAGAACCACTTACTGATTGGTTCCCCATCCTGGGACATGGACAATATACCACACTAAACACTCCCTTCTCACTAGACACAGTGTGAAACAGACTTTTCTCTGTGATACACCTCTGAAGATGCCAGCCACAGATGCAGGCGAAACGTTAGGAACAAGATCCACCAGACCACGGCCACACAGCCCGGAAAACCCACCAGAACCAGTTGAATCCGGCCATGAAAGCCTTCGACAATATGTTGATCTTATAAGATTTGCAAAAAGTAGCAAAAAAAACTATTTTCCTAGAACTAAGCCCCACAAAATAAAACAGAATTTATTTCTGAGTAGGTCCACTTAGGATTGTTCCCAAATGAAAGTATAATCAAATGGTTGTAAACTCAAGTGGCAATCTGCATGTCTTGAGTTAGCTATGGCAGATCCAAAAGCACCTTTGGAGCTTTTGTATTTGGTCAGTACATTCAGTAAGTGACTTAGCAATGTAACTGTGATAGACCCAAGGAAAATATCATATAAGAACTCCATTCTGTATAGTGCTACTTTAGAACCAGGAGAATGCAAAAGCAGGGAAAAAACTGGTTGTGAAGCATTGTCTTCAACTTTGTGAAGTGTTTCTCACAAAATTTGTGTGTGTGTGTGACATGCTGGGAGTGGATGAAACTCAGTCAGAGCTGCTGACAGATTGATTGGAAGAAATTCTTTAAACCTGGCACGTAATGCCACGGTTTAGTGTCAGTGTCCAATGTACCTGCAATTGGCAGGAAAGCATTTTCAGGGGAAAGGACCCTATTTTAGCCAAAGAGAGGAATACACTTCTAGGGAGAGAAGAATTGCTAGCCCCGGTTCAAAAAACAGAGCTAGTTCATCTCCCAAACTGTGTGTGTAGAGCAGAGGGACCAGGCTGAGGAGAGAGATGGTGTCAGAGAGGGACCAATCTCTAGCCAGGAGGGAAATTTCATATAATATCATATAAGAACTCCATTCTGTATAGTGCTACTTTAGAACCAGGAGAATGCAAAAGCAGGGAAAAACTGGTCAGAAGTATCATTCTCAACTTTGTGAAGTGTTTCTCACAAAATTTGTGTGTGTGTGTGACATGCTGGGAGTGGATGAAACTCAGTCAGAGCTGCTGACAGATTGATTGGAAGAAATTTTTGGAACTGGAGGATTGACACGTGTTTAGTGTTTGTGTCTAATACCTGTGGTATTGGCAGGAAAGCATTTTCAGGGGAAAGGACCCTATTTTAGCCAAAGAGAGGAATACACTTCTAGGGAGAGAAGAATTGCTAGCCCCGGTTCAAAAAACAGAGCTAGTTCATCTCCCAAACTGTGTGTGTAGAGCAGAGGGACCAGGCTGAGGAGAGAGATGGTGTCAGAGAGGGACCAATCTCTAGCCAGGAGGGAAATTTAAACTTAGTGTGGGAAAATCTCCATCCCTTGTTCTGAGGTAGATTATCTTCAACAACTCTGAAGCGATCCTACAGTTTTAATTGCCATATTTTGTGAACCAGTGGTAGCGTGTACACATTTAGAGTGGTCAAATGACACAAGAAAAGGGGGGAGGATGCTGTTATGCATATAATGTCCACTCTTTGTCCTTAATCACACCCAGCCCTTCCCAAGTTCCTCCAGCAAAGAGGACTGATACACTAGAATACTTACAATTTAGGTAAATGCTGGGATTGGATATGGCACTTTTGTGTTGCTTCGTGCCACAGACAAACGGGACTCAACCTTCTACAAAGCAATCTTTCTTTTTTATGCCTCAAGCTATCAGGAGCTGCTTTCTCAGCTTAATCATAATTGCAAGGTCCCAGGACTTACAAAGGCAATGTTTGATAGCCAGAATTTTAATTTAAGACATGACCTTACGGTGACTAATAGCTTGTTGTGAAGTTTTTTTTTTATTTTCAGCTTCTTTAATGTCTACAATAACAGGGAAGGGAAAGCTATTTCCTCTGGGGGAATCATTCTTACATTTCAGCCTTGCAGCAACTCCATGGTTTGAAGAATCCAACACAATTTCGGCAGGATTTACGAGTATTCCAATGGGTTGAAAAGCACACGTAGATTTTTAAAACATTTGAAAAATAGATTTCAAACTGTCACATACCTTGAATGTTTCCATCAATAGTGGAATTCTGCCACAACACACCTGGGCTGCCCTGTCACAAGTTGGAGAATCTTAAAAGACAATTTCAACTCATTCATAAAACTGAGCTCATGTTGGGCTCAGCCAGGAAAAATGATTGTGTGGATCCACCTGTAGTAACATTCATGGATGGTGTTCCTTCCATTAGATACAAGGAAACCATTCTAGCTTGCACTGTGATCTTCACTGGGTGATGCTGGGCCAGTCACACACTCTCAACGTAATGTTTTGTACAGGCTTGTTGAAATGACAATGTTGTGGGCAGTGGTGGGATCCAAAAATTTTAGTAACAGGTTCCCATGGTTGTGGGATTCAAACTGTGGTGTAGCGCCAAAAGGGCTGGGCGGGGCATGATGGGGGCGTGGCTGGGCATTCCTGGGCGGGGCTGTGGCCTTGGGCAGGAAACGAATGCACGCAGGCGCAGGCTGCCACGCACACAGGTGCACCTACTGCTAGACTGCTTCAAGTTCTGTGCGCTGCTGCTGAGAGGAGGGGCATAACTAAGGCAAAAATCACGTGGCAAAATCACCAATTAGTAACCCCCTCTCAGCACACACAAATAATTAGTAGAACCTGCTGGATCTCACCTCTGGTTGTGGGTGAATCCAGCCAGGTTTTTCACTACAAAAGGAAGAATTCCATTTATTTATTTGTTTGTTTGTTTGTTGGTTTATTACATTTATATACCGCCCTCCCCCGATTATGTCTGGAATCCCAGGTGGCTTTTGTCTAAACAAGTCCCGTGACCCCCAGCACACCCTTTGGTTAGACTCTTTTCCTCCCTTTTTCACCACCAGAAAACCTGACAGGATCCAACACAATCTATGTCACTCTGAACTTTTTGGACAAAGGGAGGGGGAAATATTGCATAGATCGAGTGTGAAATCTTACAGAGATCCATATTTGTGAAACAAACCCCTAGCATTTCCTGCCTCAATTTTCTTAATAAAAAACCCCCAACTTTTTACAATGACAAAAATCTGCCATTTCTCAAATCATTCAAGCATTCAGAGCTAATGAGTGTCAGCCGGAACATCAATGGGCAATCACCTGTATTCAGGAGTACCACTATGAAAGAAAGTAATGAGCACCAAAGATGATTCAGGCTAACTGCAGCTGTCTGCCTTTTTTGGTGTCAATACGCAGTTTACCCTTCTAGGACAATTACCAACACAACAGTTAAATCAAGAGTACCCCGACTTCAACAATGGGATAGAGTGGTTTGAAATAGTAGATATGCAGAGCCACTTGTTTGTCTCCTGACTAACATTTAAAGCTTCATGCACAAAACATGTCCAAGCGTTTCTTCTCGGATCAGCAAGAACCAAACCAATTACTTTCCCTGATGGGCCTGTTATCAAGAGACAAGCGCGTCTTCGAAGAACCCACACTACGTGGCACTCATATTAATGCATCTGTAGATCCATGTATGAGATGCCCTGTGACACAGAATGATAAGCTGCAGTACTGTAGTCAAAAGCGTGGCTCACGAACTGAGCTCAATCCTGAAAGAAGCTGGTTTCTGGTAGCCGGTTCAAGGTCTATCCTTCTGAGGTCAATAAAATTAGTACATAGTTTGCTGGGGGTAAAGTGTAGATGACTGGGAAAGTGATGGCAAACCACCCCATAAATAGTCCACCTAGTAAACATCGTGATGTGACACCAATGCAGAGGCGTAGCTCCAAGGGGATAGGCGCGGGTGCGACGCACTGAGCGCGCGCCCCTGTGGGGGTGTGGCGAGGGTGTTCTGGAGCATTCCGGGATGGGACAGGGGTGGAGGATGCACCGGTGCACCAGGTGCTTTCCCTTCTTGCTATGCCTCTGATCCAATGGGTCAGTAATGACCTGGTGCTTGCCCAGGGGGCTACCTTTACCTTTAGAACCATGCAGGCTGAAGGAAATCCATGAATTGTAAAGATGAATGAGGGGCCTTTATCAATAGTCTGTAGTGCACTAAGAGAAAAATTAAGATTTAAGACTCAGGAACTCTCTACTGGATCATATCTCTATTGAAATACACATACCTTTGATTATCCAGTGAGCTCCTGGGACTGAGCTATTAAATTACATTAAGTTGTGGGGAATATATTTTGATCCCTCCCACTGTTGTCTAATTTCCATGGATTGAGATGTCTTGCCCACGGTGCTGACAATGGGGACATCACACGCATCTCTATTAAACTGACTGCAGGTAGATCTCTGTGGCCATCTCCTCCTTTAAAGATTCAATGCAGAGGAGGAACTAAAAATAGCTCGTGGGTTGTGATGTATTATGCACATCTTAATTCCTGGTACAACACCTAAAAGGACGGTGTTTGTGTGGAGTTGAAAGGAAAAGACTGGAAAGAGACATGAATAGATTTCGCTGGACATTTATTAGGCAGTATAGCTTATAGTGATTAAATGGAACCCTTGACATTCCCTCTCCCCCAACCTCCATATCAAACAGACATTTAGCTTGTCATTGAAGTTGATTCTAATAGGAATCCGCTTGATTTACTAGACTGCTTTGGGGCTGCAAGGGTATTTCTTTTCCTCATTTGGAAGAAAGAAGGTGATCCCTGAAAAAATTAACCCTCCGGAAACCTTGAATGTGCACAACCTAATTAGCCATTTGTTTGTCAAAATGTCTGCTTGGTTTTGCTCCAGTTCCACTTATAGGGAGCGTCAACTGCTATAAATACCTCCATACCCCCATCCCAGAATTTCTTATAAGACCTGCATTGACATAATAAATTGTTCCGATTTAACCAGATGAATCCTTTTTTATTGCAGTCTCCTTTGCCTCTGATGGGGGGGGGGGCAGCATGGTACAGTGGTGAAGAACAGTGGACTCTGATCAAGTTCTCCACTCCTCCACACAAAGCCTGTCAGCAACCTTGGAAATTAATTAATATAATGATATTATTATTTTGTTATAGATTTTAAAGTTTTTAGCTTAACCTTTGAGGCTTCCTGAGTTTTCGAGAAAGACTGTGGGATAATGCAACATGTGGGTTTTCTGTAGGAAAGTTCTAAACAAAGGGAACAGAAGGGGTTGAATCCAACTAGCGTTTCTGCTGGTGAAAAAGATCAGAGAGGGTCCCCTCTGACCACAAGAAAGGCTATACTGAGGACAATGGACCTACATGGACAAAAGTCAAGTGGGATGGAGGCTGTGGAAGATCAGAGAGGGTCCCCTTTGACCACAAGAAAGACTACACTGAGGACCATGGACCTACATGGACAAAAGTCAAGTGGATGGGAGGCTGTGGAAAAGTCAAGTGGAATGGGAGGCTGAGGAATTCAGTGAGATTGAATGAAAAAAGGGTTCAGTCCAACCAAGGGAAAACAGGCAGAATCATTTATAGGAGCAAGAGGTGAAGACCTTTGAGTGAGGTCATGGTTGAGGTGAGCACTCATCTGAGAGCTTCGCAGCTCACAGACCACATTCTTCACTGCTCCATTACTGAAACCGAAAGCAATAACGCTGGGGGGGAAAACCAATTATACATCTGCCATTTCAATAGACACAGTATACGCCTTCTTGAGCAAACAAGGGACTATTTAAAGCCCTACAAAGGAACATAAAATCACACCGAAAATGAGAAAAATCAGCCAACAGGGAAATGAGCCTATACATACATTAACATTGGACTAGGAGAAACCGTGTGATAGTTTTGTGTCAGAATTATGTCAATACACTTCGACAAAAAAAGAGAGGTAGATCTGCTATTTTTCCCAGAGGACAAAAAAGTATGGATAATGTGCATATATCATTCAAGTCAGTGTAAACATATTCTAAAATGCTTGCTGAGCAGCTCCTTCTTTAAAAAGAGGGCCCGGGGAATACAACAGGCACACGAAATGACATGGTTTATAGCGAGCTAGTGGGGAAAAAAGAGAGTTATACTTGGCTTGGTTTTCCAGCCAGAGTCATGATTGTCAAAGGGTCGAGGCACTTTCACTTGCCGTATACTTATTATTGAAAATCTGCCAGAAGTACAGATGGCTTGTTTGGGGAAGAGGCGAAAGTCAGAAAGTTCAGCTCAACATGGATGACTTCTGATCTGGCCACTCATATAGGTGACATCTGATGCTGTCACGGACGTGTTCCAGAGGCAGATACAGGCGACTCACAGCAGTTCAAAGCACACGTTTCTTTTTTGTGTGCCTTTCTTCATTTTTTTTCTGTCTTTATACGTGTAGCAGGAGGGTCTAGTCAGGGTTCGTAAGTGTAATAAAGAGAACCTCTCTTTGGGAGGGTGGGGTTTCACGAAGTGAAAAAGATGAGATTTAGCACACTTCCCATTAGCATAGTCGTTTGATTCTCAACGTACACATCCTGCTCTCTTGTGCTAAAACATGTCTAACACTTCATTGTCCGAAGGCTTGTAAAATCCTCCACACGGCAGTGTACGAATAGTGAAGATGCCAAGCAGAATCCCAACTAGCTGAACAAAAGGCTACAATATATTTTGTTTCACAGATGAATGGTGTGCTCGTTTCAGAGTGCTTAGATGAGAGCAACTCTGCATAGAACTATACATGTTTCACAGTATGAAACAGTGGATGAGGTAGCATTTGGAGGCAATCTTTTTCTGTATCTCTGTATTACAGCTCATCTCCTTTTTGGACAGAGGTGCTGGGCCATTAACAAACTCCACGACAAGCCAGAATTAGACAGGCAACTAGCAGCTGGGCAGAAATCCCACCATTTCTGGCAGGGCCCTTCACCCTTCTAACTATTTGTGGCAGGCTCAGGCAGCCTCCTAACTATACTGGGCAGGGTTCCCAGCCTTTTCTAATGAGTGAGCCGTTTTGATGGTAGCATATGAGGTGCTTAAAACTTGTCTACTCAACAGTGGCGAAGCTGCAACCAGGTCTGAGCCCTTCAGGGGTAGGGCGGTTTATCAAATCGAATAAATAATAATAATAATAATAATAATAATAATAATAATAATAATAATAATAATAATAATAATAATAATAATTAGTGTCACGTGGGGTTGAAAATCACTCCCAGACCCCCTCCCAGGGGTGGGGTGTGGGCAGATCGAGACAGAGCGTGGGCGGATTGAGCATGGGCGGGCTAAGGTGGGGTGCGGGGCAGGGTAGGGGTACGCGCGGGGGCAGGTCATGCTACGAGCGCAGTTTCCTCTCCCTCCGTCCCTGCTGCTCAACCTTAGAAACTCCAGAAAGCTGAACGGAGCCTGTATTTTTCCCTTATGGCAAATCCCCATTTGCAAGGCACCAGAGAATTGAGGCAAATTAATAAAACAGAAGTAAAATTTATTAAACAAACTAGATGGGATTAGGAGATATTTCCAAAGGATGGCAATCAGGCAAGAAATAACTGTATGCAAATGCCAGTTTTGGTACAGGCACAGTTCTTAACCCAACTTTATAAGTTTCTTCAGTTGCTTAGATGTTATGAAAGGTTCTTTAATCTTTATGTCACAGTTGCTTAGATGTTAGGAGAGGTTCCTTAAGATGATTCAGTTAGATGTTCCTGGCAAAGGGATTCACAGTGACTTTGGGTTCTAACAGGTTGGTTTCACACAGTCACACAGACAAAAAAAAAAAACCCTCTTGACACTGTTAGCTATCCGGTTCATTTCGGGGAAAAATAAGCTAAAGTTTTGCGGATGAAAACGCATGAAAGCTTATGTTAGAACAGTATCACTAAGGGTACTTTCGTACATGCAGGATAATGCCCTTTCAACGCACTTTGACAATGAAAGTGGATTTTGCTATTTCGCACAGGAAAATCCAGCTGCAAAGTGCATTGAAAGTATATTGAAAAATGCATTATACTGCATGTGCAAAAGGGCCCTAAGTGCCTTGGAATCACATCTGGCTCTTAAACATGCCACTTTTATCTTTTCCCAGCATTGTTCTCCAGTTTGGCACCTGCCTCATATTCTAGGCAAGTAGCATCGTCACTGCTTAATAGGGCTTTTGGTTGGCAGATGCCTTGCACTTTAAAGCAGCTGCCACCAGAGGGACAGCCGGGTGGGTAAACTGCAATCCTTGTACCGAGAATGAAAGTTAAACGACCATCCTCACCAATACCCAGCCCCATACTCTGCGCTCTCATCCCAGCACCAAGGGAGTATATACAGAAAATTACAAGCCCTGAAATTGCACCTCCCCAACAATGTGCCCCCTCACAAGACCAGCCTCCTGTGAGGAAAGGTAATATCGATTTACAGATGGGACAGTGTTTTTGTTAGCATTCTCCCCTCCACCACCCATGCCCATCGTTGCTCTTGTGGTGCAGGGACAATAATTTGGTCCTTAATACCAATGAGACAAAGGAGTTGATAGTAAACTACAGAAGGAACAAGTCAGAAATTCAGTCCTTGGTTATAAATGCGGATCAAGTAGAGCGGGGGGCCAGCTTTAAGTTCCTGGGTGTTATGGTTAGAGAGGATTTGACCTGGGGCGTTCAGACTGCCGTGGTGGTTAAGAAGGCCCGGCAGAGATTGTGTTATCTCAGACTTTTACAAAAACAACAACTGAATGAAAAACTGCTGGTGATCTTCTACCGCTGGGCCATAGAGAGTGTCCTGACATACTGCATCTGTGCATGGTTTGCCAGTTGCACAGTGGCAGATAGGAAGGCGCTCCAGAGGGTAATTACTACTGCCCAGAGAGTTATTGGATGCCCTCTCCCCTCTTTGGAAGAACTCTATAATTCCCGTTGCTTAAAGAAAGCTCAGACCATTCTGAAAGACCCGTCTCACCCTGCATACTCTTTTTTTGAGGTATTACCATCTGGCAGACGATATATGGTCTTAAAAACAAGGACAACTAGGCTCAGAGACAGCTTCTACTCTAGAGCTGTGGCTATGCTGAACTCCATGATGTCGCGTTGATGTGGCTGTGTAGGGATGGTTGGAAGGGGGATTGTGGAATGTGTGAGGACTGCAGAGGAGTGCAGAAATGTGCACCCCCAAAGACCCACAACAACCAACATTGAAAATGATGCTGTTTTTTTGGGGGGGGGGGAATCTACCCTGAAACAGCATCACTTTCAATATTGTTTAAACTGGGGAGCCCAGAGTCTCCCTTTAAGGTGGATTTAAAAGGGGAATCTGGGCTCTCTAGTTTAAACAACATTAAAAGTGATGCTGTTTCAGGGTGGATTCCCCCCCCCTTCAAAAATAGCATCCCTTTCAATGTTCTTTAAACAAGGGAGCTCTGGGTGTGTTCAGATTTGTGTGTTGGGGCATGTTCTATAATGTGATGGTGACTTTGAGATGACCTGGTGCAAAAAATGTTGTTTGGTCGTGGTGGGGGGCTGCCCATATGGGGGGGCGCAAAACTCAGATTTTGTCCTGGGCTCCATTTTCCCTAGCTACGCCTCTGGAACAATGGCTCAGTGGCAGAAGACCCCAGGTTCAATCCCTAGCAGCATCTCCAGTTAAAAGGACCAGAAATTAGATAATTCAGAAGACCACAGCTCCAGACCCTGGAGAGCCACTGACAGACTAAATGGACAAAATAACAGCAATTGGCACAAGGATACAGTCTGGCAGAATGTAAGCAACAGCCAGTCAAAATTTCTATTAAGTGGGTCCAGTAGAGCTGTAAGAGACTGCTGTGAATAAAGAAAACCAAGTCTCTGTTGTGTAGTGTTTAATTTCTTGATACATTAATTGTAATTGTGTTTTCACCTTATATACATGATCTTTGAAGTGTTTCTCTCAGATAGTGTCTTTCAGGTATTTAATACAATATCCTGGGAGATTAAAATGCTCCCCACTAATTTTTGGACATTGTCGTTTCTAATGTTCGATTTGTGTCTATTTTTTATTATTATTATTATTATTATTATTATTATTATTATTATTATTATTATTATTATTATTATTATTATTATTATTATTATTATTATTATTATTAAATTTGATATACCTCCTACTCCTGAAGGGCTCTGGCCGGTGTACAACCAATAGAATACAGTAAAATACAATAAAATCACAATTTGGCATTTAAAACAGCACAAACTACATAAAACCTCGATAAAAAGAGGTATAACATTGATTTTGTCCCCTGGAGACGTAAACGTATGTCTAAGGTAGACAGCAGAAGAGCATCACTGGCACATGATGGCATTTATTAAGTAGGACAATGTGCAAGGAAATGAACCACAGACGTTACTAGGCAGTCTTATAATAGGATTTCTTGGGTGTATGTGGGGACTGTTTCTGTGGGAAAGCTTTGGTAAATGTTTCACTGCTTGCAACCAGAAGCTTCCTTTCAAGGGATAGATAGATGGATAGATAAACTTTAATGTCATTGTGCATTCTTCCCAAAATTGTAACAAAAAATCAAATAAAAATAATGGAGTTAGGGTTAGAGTTAAGGCAAGAGCAAGGGCTGAGGCTTGCCTTAGTGTTACATGGAGTTCTTGGGCGCAGTCTGAGAATAGGACTATGATCAGTTATAGGTTTCGGGTTTTTCTTACAAATTCGGGAACAATTTATGACTGAAAAAATTAAATAAAAATAATAAATTAGGGTTAGGGTTAAGGCAAGGGCGGGGGTTCAGGCCTGCCTAAGTGTTACAGTGAGTTCTAGGGTGCAGTCCGAGAACAGGGCAGTGGTCAGTTTTAGGTTTCGGGTTTTTTGTTCAATTTTGGGAACAATTTATGACTGAATAAATTAAATAAAAATAAAAGGTAAGGTTTGGGTTCAAGCAAGAGCAAGGGTTAAGACAAAACCCAAAAACCTGAGACTGACCATAGCCCAATTCTTGGACTGTGCCCTAGTACTCAGCGTAACACTAAGGGAAGCCCGAGCCCCTGCTCTTGCCTTAACCCTAACCCTAACTTATTATTTTTATTTAATTGATTCAGCCATAAATTGTTCCCAAAATTGTCATAGAAACCTGAAACAGACCATAGCCCAACTCTCGGACTGCGCCCTAGTACTCAACGTAACATCAAAGGGATATTGTTTTAAAAAAACATGGTTGCCATTACAAAGAGCCCTTTCGTTACACATGGACTGAAATGCTGCTACTTCAACAGTATTATAAATGCTGCTCTTCCTTGGATGTTCCAGTACAGGAAATGGTTCTGAGAAGAGATGTGACTAATGGGTATGTGGGTTGGAGGCTATTAAAAAGGTGTGGGGGAGGGGAATACGGCTAGTTTAGCCTTAAGCAGATCTCTCTGCAAGTGAAACCTCTGTGCACGCTGATTAGCAGAACTTGACCTCCTGACTTTGCTTTTGCTGTCTCTATCAGTGTGTGTGACTGACACAGAAAGCAATTTAAGGAGAAATGATTTGATGGGAGGTGAGGGCGGTCACCTAGTTACACTCTGAAAGACCTGACTTTCCCATCTCACCTTCTGCCTCCGGCCAGCTCTGGCTTCCAGATGCCCTAGTTCCACTGCGAAGCTAACCAGAAACCAACAAGTTGCCAGCAACTCTGAAAGGCTTTCCGAACATCTCATGTGGAAGCATCCTGTTTCTTTTCTAGCCTCGGTTGCCAACCTCCAGGTGGTATCTGGAGAACTTCCACTATTACTATTGATCTCCTAATGATCAAGATCAGTTCCCCTAGAGAGAATGGCAGCTTTGGAGGGTGAACTCTACGGCATTAAACCCTGCTGAAATCCCTGCCAAGGCTTCACCCCCCGCCCCCAAATCTCCAGGCCACTTTGCTAAATTAAATAAGTATGTCATGTTTGTGGGTGCCTACAACATCAAATATAAGTCATGGCCAGTTTTCAAGAAGAAGAAGAAGAAGAAGAAGAAGAAGAAGAAGAAGAGGAGGAGGAGGAGGAGGAGGAGGAGGAGTTTGGATTTATATCCCCCCTTTCTCTCCTGTAGGAGACTCAAAGGGGCTTACAATCTCCTTGCCCTTCCCCCCTCACAACAAACACCCTGTGAGATAGGTGGGAGAGCTCCGAAAAGCTGTGACTAGCCCAAGGTCACCCAGCTGGCGTGTGTGGGAGTTCACAGGCTAATCTGAATTCCTCAGATAAGCCTCCACAACTCAAGCGGCAGAGGTGGGAATCAAACCTGGTTCCTCCAGGTCAGAGTGTATTTGCTCTTAGCCACTGCTCTTAGCCACTACGCCACTGCTAGTAGTAGTAGTAGTAGTAGTAGTAGTGTGTAAGCGAGTGATGGGGGAGGGGATTCCTCTTTCTGCTCCCCTGCGTCTTGAACCATCAAAGCTGAGGAAGTGAGGAAGCCTCCATGCTTCTTCTGAGCATTTGGTTTTGGATCGCTTTTGATAGCTCCATGACGTTTGAAAAATAAAATGACTGAAGAACCTTTCTTTATTGTGAGCCTATGAGAAAAAGCCTCAACAATGCTGTACTTTCGTTATTCTAAACATACTGCAAACATAAGGGAATTAATGAGAGAGTTTTAAGATATATGAAAATTCTAAATCATTCTACTCGGAAATAATCCTAAATCGCAATCCTAAATCGTTCTACGCGGCAATGCTAAGTCGTTCTACTCAGAAATAAGTCCTATGTTTTTTGTGGGGTTTTGCAGCACAACTGCAAAAACAAGTCTTCCAAGAAGGCCAGTTTTTCAGTCTTTGGCTCATTCCGCACAAGCAGAATAATGCACTTTCAAACTGCTTTCAGTGCTCTTTGAAGCTGTGCGGAATGGCAAAATCCACTTGCAAACAGTTGTGAAAGTGGTTTGAAAACACATTATTTTGCGTGTGCGGAAGGGGCCTTAGAGAGGGAGGAAACCCCATGCCTGACGCTAGGTGAACTCCCTCAGTGATGTGCCCCGGGTTGTGCCCACTAACATTCGGCCCAAAGTGCACATCTCCCTAGCTATGCACTCTGAAGCAACCAGCACATGTACAGAAAAGAAAACAAGAACATTTTGGGACTCCGCTCCTGATTAATCCAGGCAAAATGGGACCCGGTCGATAGCACGAGCAGAAAACGTGCTTGGGAGAACGTTTTGGGAAGGGCGGGCTGCAACGGTCAGTAGCTCAGCAGAGTTGAAAACTGACATGACATCAGGTGCGGAGATTGGGGGGAGGGCATATCAGGCGACTGGGTGGGAAAAATAAACTGGTTCTGCTCCTGCGGTGTTTGCAGAGTACCGGGTTCAACCCGAGATTTTTTTTCAAACAAATCAACAAATTGATGATTTTTGAAAATCCTGGGATGAGGAAAATCTTGCAGGGCAAACGTGCTTTAGGACCGGGAACCATCTGAACTTCTTGGCCAAACTGAGATATTTCCCTTGCTCAACCCAGGATATTTGGACCGTGCAGAAACAACCTGGGTCACACTTTGATGAGAGTTGTCCAAAAGTCAGATTCCTGGGTCACATCCATTTATCTTATAGAGGCCACGCACCAGATACCTGGTTAATCATGCATGCATTACAGCATGTATATATCTTATACTCCTGATACCTCCCAGGAGCTGTTTCTCACAGGATCTTCTGTTTTCCCTGAAAGTTGCAATAGATTATGCCCTTGGAAGGAATGACCCTGCTGATCAAAAGCATACGACCATTATTTATATCAAAGAATAACTTCTGCTTAATAGCAATGATAACAAATGACACATAGATTTAGGAGTGAAGAGGCACGGAAAGTAGCAAGGGTTGCACAATCTGGAACTCTGATGAGTCATTTATCTTCTTTTTTAAAATATTCATTTTCAAATTAGATTGTTATAGAGAATGAATATCAATGTTCTTCACCTTCAGGGCCCTTGAAAGGTAGGGGCCTTTATTTATTTATTTAGTACTCTGTTATCTGTCAATCGTACTTTAACTTATCAGTTTTGAAAGTAGTTTGGCTTAGACTTTGATGGAGCTTCAGTGGAGAAACACTGGCTGGCAGAGGGCAACTTGAATGGTAATCATGGTGTTCATTTGTGCAGTTCTTGAAAGACAGCTGCATTTATTTGTTTGTTTGTTGTTATCTGTCTGTCTGCCATATTTTACTCAAAACTTATTAGTTGTGGAACTAGTTGAGCTAGGATTTTGAAGGATCTTCACCATTGTAGGGCAATCATGGAGAATTCTTCTCTATGGACTCACATTTGACATATACACTGACCCAATCACACTGCATCTGGTGATCTCTGTACAAAGGTCTTTTAGTTAAGAAGATTCCCTTGTAGAATCATGCTAATTTCTGTTGGAATATTCCACAAATCGTTTAATTTACAGTGTCTTTTATAAGCTATTCAAATGTAAGCTTTTTATACAGAGCCGGTTTCTTACATTATTGACAGAGTTTTGTGCGTTACTCTGTTCCACATAGATGAAAAAGGCACTTCCACAGTGCAGGCAGAATTCAGTAGATTGTACATTATCCTGGGGATGAATCTTTCCTGCCCTGTATTATGACGTTTAAATTGTGGCTTGTCTGTTTGTTTTTCCTGTTATTATGGCATGGTAAGGTTGCTGGTCAATAGCTGCCTTTGGTGAGGAAGTAATCAGATTACAAAAAAATTGGGACTCTTTGTTTTGTTAAAAATAAAAAAGCAATAACAACATAAGATGATGACGAAGAGTAGCTACTTTTTAGGGCATTCTCTCGTCTTCCCCCACCACGAGACGAAGCGTTGCCTCGAAGTTGTCATCGCTTCTTTGTCGGTGTTTTCTTTGCCAAGTGAGCTTTGCAGTGAGTTAAAGTAGCCAAACTTCCTTCCCTATTTGCTAGCCTGCCATAAGATAATATGACTGCGGGAGGGGACTCCTTGACCCATCATCTGTGGAGCTCTCAGGAGTTCAGAAGATACGCAGCTCCTCCTGATCGTTCAAAAGTCCTCCCTACAAGGAAGTAGCTATGTTGCTTTTCTTCTTTCCCTGACTGTATTCTAGGTGAGGACGGGGCAGGAAGTCAGGAAAGCAGGCCAGCATTGGTTGATAGACTGCTTCCATATATGGCTATATCATATGGGTACCGTCAGCATGCTGCCTTGTAATTGGGCAGTGTCGCTATGGAGTGCAGTTGGTGTACTTTTCAGTTCTTTGGAACCTGTCTTTCTTTTCTCTGTTGGAGTAGCAGAAGATGCTGTGTTGCAACACAGCCAATGATGTGTCACTATCTCAGGTTCAGGATTGCATGACTGAAAGCCATAGTTTGTTTTCTGAAGCTACTACCCATTTATAAATCGTTATTGTTTCATAATGATATCAACAACTTACTGTGTAATTTTTATTTAGCTGTTTCCTATGTGATTAATTGGCAACTATGGCTTAAATTGGGCTTTTGTTTCATTGGACTGAAATCATGAAGTATATTGCCTTGATGGATGTCCATCCACCCAGTGTGGAGAGACAGTCTCTCAATAATGTGGGGAATATTAGCTTAGAGCAGACTGCTTATTAATGTTGCAAGAGGCTGGGTAAGGAATCCTTAATAGCAGCGTACACAGAGATCAGCTCTCAGAAGAAAATCCACAAAGAGGAATATAATGCGAATTTGACAATCTTTATTGTAGGGATAAGGGGTTTGCATTCACTTGATTCAATGCAGCAAACATGCACACACGGAGTTCCAATGATATAGATAAATTAGAAAATAGATTTGGAATAGAAAAAGTGTATGAGGTATATGGGTAATACAACCTGATCATGAAGTGAAGAAGATCCAGGGGTCAGAGCCAAATGGCCAGTGTCTGGTTCTGGGGGGTGTTGCATGCGTGGGCACATTAACAAAGACAGAAAGGTGTCAATGGTGCTGGACAAATCCTGTTTTGGGAGTTAGTATATTTATAAGGTGAAGATCCACCTCTGGGGGTGTCAGGAAAGCCTTTGGGGGAATGTTGGAACAACCTCTGGAGGTGTCTGGATGGATTGTTTGAGAAACAATGGAGGTGTTCCGAAGAAATTGGTTACAAAAGGGAGTATCTGGGTTAAGAAAATCAGGGGAGGTGATGACATCAGGAGTCTTTTTGTAGCTGAAAATACATATTCATTCGGCAGGACTACTATATCTTATTGAGAAGAACATATTCTTCTTGGCTGTTCAGCTAAATATGTGCTGACATGACAAGTAAACTGAGAGCATGAACCGGCAAACAATTCTTGTAGAATGATTGGCTATTGCCAGAGAATGGGGTTCCCATCTCTGCAATGCCGACATTACCCTTTTAGGCTGGCAAGAAGGCAGGGGTACCTGAGAAGAATTGCCCCCCCTCTGCTATGCCAGGGTGGTATAGTAACAACCCTGCCCCCTGGAAAACTGTTTTAAGGTTGATGCTGCCTTGCCCTGCCCTCTATGGGCATTGCAGCTGCCATTTTAGATGACCATTCTGTTTGTTTTATAGCTGCAGTCAAGATGTGATCCTAAATGTGTCCAAACTGTCTGGTCCATTTTAAAATGCATCAACTGTTGGTAGTATTACTTTAATATAACAAGAGGTAATAAAAACTGTGCCCTCCTGTCTGATAAAATATTAATTGCATATGCAGCTTTCCTGATGAATTATAGCTAAAGATGCAGCAATTTGTTGTAGACAGAAGAGGCTTATGAATAATGTTGTTCTTCAGTTTATAATCACTTAACTAATAACAGTATATGGAATGTACCTTTGAATAATTTACACAAACCTTCGAAGCAAACTATGATGTATAATAATTTATTGTGGACAGCAATTTCTGTTCATCATTAATTAATTAACGCTGAAATATTTACAAATGCCTGCTTTCTCTTTACTTTCTATCGAGACTTTAAACTTGGTTCAAGCACCTCTTGACTATCTGTTAAGTTGTTTGTTTGTTTTTAAAGAATTGTAACTGGGTTCCCCCCCCAAAAAAACTGCATATGTATTTCTTTTCCATAACAGGATTTGTGGATGTTTTAGAAACACAGTGTCCAGGGTCAAGTGTGTTCTTAATGCATGCCTGAGGGCTTCAACATGCCCAGTGAGATTTTAAAACCATTCTTCCCTTTTCATGGGAAAACCCACATCACTGCAAACTTCTAAGTCTCCCATCAGATTCAAAAGAGGTTTGTTTTGTATCATGTGGGATTGCTGTGTGAAAAAGTGAGACTCCAGACTTCTGTCAGGTGTGCAGAAGTAATTGTTGTTGGGATTCTAGCCAATAAAAACAAAGTAATTTTAAGTCTTTATTTGATTAAAGCATTTAAGAGAGACGTCTAAGAGCCATTTAAAACCCATCAACTTTAAAATAACAATAGTAACAAAAAGGAAATTAAATTAAATTAAAATACAGCCAGGATAGAGTTTACCTGGCATCTAAGTAACACCAAATGAACTTGGGAGGGGGTTCCATAATCAGAGACAACTACAGAAAAGGTCATATCTGGGGTAACTGGGAATATCCAAAGTAGCAGGATGGTTCATAAAGAGATATTTTGGAGTTGCCTAATCCTTTTCAACCTTGAGGCACCTTTAGAATTCTGGCAAAGGGTGGTGGGCAGAACAACAAAATGTCCATGACAGAAGGTGCACTTAGGATTGGAATGAGACAGCAGGCATTGCCTGCATGGGTTGGGAGCAGCATGCCCTGGATCAGGAACTGTCTTCCTCAGGCAAGATTTGGACCATCTAGAACAGACCTGGGCATTATACGGCCCGGGGGCCACAACTGGCCCGCCGGATGACCCTGACTGGCCCTTATGACAGACTTGGCCCTGGCCTAAGAGGACCTGTTTAGAACCGCACTGCTCACGCTAACCCTCCCCCTTCCCCCCTCACCTTGCCACTATGCCGGAAGGGCCTCTGAGAAAGGCCACGCCCCTTGCGCAGTGGCTTCTGGGCCGTTCCCCTCCTTTGAAAGCCCCGCAGAAGCCGGTTGCCTTGGCTGCCTGCTTCTGCGGGGCTTTCAAAAGCGCCAGTCGATGAAAAAAGTAGGTCAAGGGACTTAAGTTTCCCCACTTGCTTGATTGTCACAGTGGACAACTATGCAGGTAGGTTAAGCCTGTGATTCTTTGTGCCAAATAGTGTTGTATGCAGAACTGTTGCCACTGATTCCAAGTTGATCTGTGCACCTGTCTGTCACTTATCAGCCCCTATTATGCAGAATTGAGTTCAGCCTTTTGGCCTGGCCCTCCACAATATTTTCTGTTTCTTATGCGGCCCCATGGAAAAAATAATTGCCCACCCCTGATCTAGAATTTATCATTCCTGGGCCAAGAGAGACTTAATGCAGCCAGTAGCTGCCCTTCCCAAGTTGGGCATAGCTTGTCAGGCTGTTCTGCTTTTCCTGGGTCAGGTACAGCTTGCCTGGGCTAGGATATGTCTTTTGTTTGGCCCAAAGAACAGCTTTAAAACTATACCTTTAATAGAAATAATCAAAAAGTACTGTATACACCAATTACCAGCAATTGCTCTGTTCTTTGGGCCAGACAGAGGTATTTTTTTCTGCAGTATCCATACTGTTTCTGGCAGTGGTGTTGCTGGGCCAAACTGCGCCCGGTCTGCAGTGTGTTTTTTCCGCCCCCCCATAGCCCCCCCACAGCGCCCCCCCTGCGGCACACACACACTCTGCCCCCCTTCCCACACTTACCTACGTCCCTTTTCTATTTCTAGTACTTTTTGAGGCTGAAAAAAGCAGCCTCTTCACAGTTCAGGGAAAAAACTGCCTGATGAACTATACTTCCCAGGAGACCTTGTGAGCCGTGGGGGGCGTGGAGAAAAGGGGGAGGGGCCGGGGGTGATTTTCCACCCCCAGGCATGCACCCAGATGCACTCCCCTCCCATCCCTTGGCGCTCCACCACTGGTTTCGGGCTCATTTTGTATACTAGGATACTTCTTCCTCAAGCCTGGATCTGTCTTCTCCAGGCCAGGCTCGGCTTCTGCTGCCTAGGTACAATTTTCTCTAGGCCAGGAGTTACTTTTCCTATATTGCTGTGGGTCTTCTGGGTTGGATTAGCCCAAGTGAGGCAGTGGGGAGACAGCCTGTCAGGGAATTTCCTGGTAGCTGTAACGGCCAGTCCACCCCTGGATGTTGCATTTTATGGTTTAACACCCCTAAGACTGAAAAAAGTGTGACTGGTCCAAAAATCATCCGGTGAAATTCTGACCACCTCCTATTGCTTAGATCAATGGCTATGTGCCAGTGTGGCGTAGTGGTTAAGAGCAGGTGGATTGTAATCTGGAGAACCAGGTTTGATTCCTCACTCCTCCACCTGAGTGGCAGAGGCTTATCTGGTGAACCAGATTAGCTTGTGCACTCCAACACATGCCAGCTGGGTGATCTTGGGCTAGTCACAATTCTTTGGTGTTCTCTTAGCACCACCCACCTCACAGGGTGTTTGTTGTGAGGGGGGAAGGGCAAGGGGATTGTAAGCCCATTTGAGTCTCCTTACAGGGGAGAAAAGGGGGATATAAATCCAAACTCCTCCTCCTCTTCCTCCTCCTTCTTTGTGCAGCAGGGCTCAGGTGCATATGAAAACTACAGTTAGCATGGAATTATAGGAGAGGTGGGGCAGAACTTGCACCAAATATCTAAATAAATTGCCCATTGCCACCCAACAATGCGAAAGAAGCCATTACCACTCATTAAATCAATAATATCAATTATATACTTGCTTACATGAACTGCAATTTTAAAAGTTCATAATGAAAGCGCTGTCATGGTCTATTGTGTTGCACAATTGTGTTGCACAGTTTGTTTTGAAACTGTGCAGAACTGGAAAGTAAAGCTGCAAAATGCTTTATTAAAGTAATATTATTTTGCCACAATAAATCCGGCAAAGCACAGGGATTAAAGTATTGTGGCACGCTGCTGTGACATGCTAGCTTATATAAGAAATCCCCCTTTTCTGTGAAAGTCAGCGAGAGCTCTTTAATGTACTTTAATTAATGCCTACCTTGTTTCAGAGGAAAACGGTTTTGGCCTTGCAATGAATGAGCTAGGCTGGGTCTCTTTCTTTCTCTCTCCCTCCCTCTGGTAAAGGTTGAAGGTTAATAAGATGTACAGAATTAGAGCCAGTGAATGTCAAGGAAACAGTGAAAACAGGATGCTGCCTTATATGCGACTAATACAGAAGGCATCTTCACACATTCACTGAATGCACAAGGAGGGAGACCAGGCTCAAGTAGGCTGCCCCGCCCCTGTGCACTTGTCTGGTCAGCCATGCAGAGAAAGTGGCATGCAAACTCTCCCTTGCCGTGGTCAGTGTTAGAAAGCAGAGTTATCAGGCATTGCGTGTGGGCAGGGGGTGGGGCCACTATCCTTCTCTGTCATCTATACCTGGCTACTAGGGCAGACCACTGGCCTGTCAAGGTGAGCTGACTAGCAGCAGCTCTTCAGTGTCCGGCAATTAAACGTGAGGCTTTCTGTGTGCAAAGCAGTCTATCAGTGAGCCGCAGCCTGTCCCCTGATCCATATTTTTTTTCCTTTCACATCCAAGGACTTGTTTGCCCAACTATATTTTAGTATAGAAGAAGAGTTTGGATTTATACCCCCCTTTTCTCTCTGGCAAAGGGCCTCAAAGCAACTTGCAAACTCCTTCCCTTCCTCTTTCCACAGCAAACACCCTGTGAAGTAGATGGGGCACAGAGAGAGTTCTGAGAGAACTGTGACTAACCCAATGTCACCCAGCAGGCTTCATGTGGAGGAGCAGGGAAACCAATCCGGTTCACTAGATAAGAGTCCACTGCTCATGAGGGGTTGGGGAAATCAAACTCAGATTTCGAGATTAGAACGCACTGTCCTTAACCTCTACACTACGCTGGTGTAGAAGAGTTGCTTATTAAAAGAGAAATAGAAGTGATGCCCTATTAAAAGACAACAAGGTGGTATTGGGAGGAATCATGACACATGAAAGCATTGACCCAAAGTACACTTCTCTTAAGTCCCTGGCAATGCTAATGGGTGACTATGACAACATAATAAGGAAGCCACAATATTTTCTTTGGAAAGTATTCCAACTTCAGGATCTTTCTATGAAAAATATGAGATGTGCCACCCATAATACATCTCAGAGCCAGATGAGCTATCAGAAATACATACAAACCCCAGTGCTATGTCAAATGAGATCTTCAGTCTTGTCTGTCTGGGTGAGAAAGAATAGAAGGGGAATTAATATAGTGGCTAAGGGCTAGGGAGAAGGAGAGCTAAATTCAAAGGCCCCAGGGTTTCATTAGTGTTAAAACTAGTTTCCACTAACAAAGCACTTCATCATTAAGACATTCAAGGAAGGGTTTCAGATTTTACTAGCTGATCTCATGCACTGATACATCCAAATTGCAGCCCTAAATGGAAAGACGTCCAGAAGGTTTCGGTAAGGAATGCTTCTTAGATTGTGGGTCGTGAAATGGAGAGAGTCATTGACTGTGGAGTGACTAATCAAAAGAGAATTTGGAAGTTACTTAGGGGCAAATTATAGCTCCCTTTTTGAAGTACAGAAATATTCAGGCAGGCTGCAGAAAGAGAATATAATAGTAGCATCTTTACAGCACAACCCAGAACTGAGGCGGATGGGGACAGCGCTGCTTGGGTGTTGCTCCGCCCACTTCACGGGGGTTTCCTGTGGAACAGGAAGCCTGAAAAAGTTATTGTTTTTAACAAAAACTTCCAACTCTCCCATAAAGAACAATGGACATAATCCACGAAAATCATGGTGTATCTCCGCTGGCAGCTCGGTCGGTGTTCAGGAGCTAAGAGGGTTTTGGAGGCCACTAATATGGCCTCCCCCAAATCTCCCCCGGAATGCTGGTGTAACTGAGGCCAGTGTGCAAATGCTGGCATGAGGCCAGGTATTGCGGCCGGGCGCTATGGAGTGCCGCAGTGACCAGGCACCAATGGATTTGCCCCTCTGCTGGCATAAGTGCACCAGAGAGAGCATTTATGCCAGCCGAAGACTGTGCCACATCCAGAAGAGGATTCACCTCCCTCCCAAGATTGTGCTGCTTCTACCAAAAGAACTCAGGAGATCTGAGAATTAATCCGCCAACATTTCCTGGATCTTCTTTTTGATGGAATGCTCCACAGGGGTCCTAGTGCCTGCCTTGTTATGTTCCCCTCCCCCTTCCAAGGGCCTATGGACAATAAAGAATAGTTTTTAAATGCAGCCTTAGTAAACAAAATGTCATTCTGTGAACTATTAAACACGGTGCTTTGTTAAGGGAGCATTTATATTGCATGGAAGGACAATTGGTGAAACTCCCCCCCTATATAATAGCACCTTTTATGTACTAGCGCATAGTATACAAGCATTGGACTAAGACTGGAAAATTGATGGCTAAGCTTCAAACCACTAAATTTATTTATTCTATTTAGATATTTATTTAGATATTTCATACCTTGCATTTCTCCCCAAAAGGGACCCAAAGCAACTTACAACATAATTCTCCCCTCCTAGGGTTGCAGTTCAAATTCTGGAAACCATGGGAGGCAGACGGGGGCAGGAAATGGTTTCTGGCACCACAGTGTAACGTCTAGTCTGATCCTGGAAGTAATGTCTTTGAGTCAGCATGATGCTGAATGATTCAGCCCAGATTTAATAATAGAGCATCCTGCTGACATGATGACATCACTTTCGAGATCATACCAGATACGACATTGCATCATTGGAATCCCACATGTCTCCCCACCATTTCTTCCCACTGCTCTAACAAGCAGAGGCAGACAATCCAGACTGGCAGCTCTACCCCTCCTTCGTTTTTCTCCTCATAATACTTGCAACCCTGCGAGCAATGGCGTATCTACCTAGGGACAAGGGGTACCCAGGCGCCACTCTTCTGGTCACATGGGGGGGCGCAAAATCGGCGCCCCGTGTGACCAGGAAGTCCTGCTGCCTCATCATTTTCACGTGCCTCAACCCCATCCACGTGTCACCGACATGGACGGAGTCAGGGCACTTGAAGACCACGAGGCAGCAGCAAGTCCAAGGGCCGTCAACCCCACCCATTTTGCCATGGACTCCCACCCCGCCCCACCCCCACCAGCTGGACGCCCAGTCGGCAGCCAGCAGTCCCTTCTGACCTCCCCTCCAGGCAGGCCAGAAGAGATTGAGAGAAAGCTACTCACCTAGTGAGATTCAGTGGCAGAGTGGGAACACAAATCTGAATTCTGCCACCCCCACCCCCCAAGACACTTCTTTCATACTTTGAATGACGTGCAGAGGTCACAGGAGTGCCATGTCCCACTGAACTGTGCCTGCTCCCTCACAGTATTTTAAAATGGTCCACATTTGGCTCTAAAATGGATGCCCTAATGTCTAACTGTGTTCTCAGATGCTGTTTCCACAAGTTAATTTCCCAGGCATCCCGAGGACTACATTCCCCAGTGTGCACAACTTGCAGCACCTTGCAAGCTTTAGAAATAGTGTATAAGGTGGAAGGAAAGAGCTTCTATTATTACCACTCCCAGCTGGTAAGACTCAGTTGATTGCTTCCTCTTTCAGTTGGATCTTTTTGTAAACTAGTTGGATCTTGTTTGTAACACCCCCCTCCTCAAATACTTGCTCATCTATTGATTAAAGTTTTTAGTATAAATCTGTTGTTGTTGAAGAAGAAGAGTTTGGATTTATATTCCCCCTTTCTCTCCTGCAAAGGGGCTTACAATCTCCTTGCCCTTCCCCCCTCACAACAAACACCCTGTGAGGTGGGTGGGGCTGAGAGAGCTCCGAAAAGCTGTGACTATCCCAAGGTCACACAGCTGGTGTGTGTGGGAGTGCACAGGCTAATCTGAATTCCCCAGATAAGCCTCCACAACTCAAGCGGCAGAGTGGGGAATCAAACCCGGTTCCTCCAGATCAGAGTCCACCTGCTCTTAGCCACTGCTCTTAGCCACTACGCTACTGCTGCTCCTAAAAGATGGACACTTGACCTAAAAATGGACACTTTATGCATCTGATGAAGAGAGCGCTGGCTCACAAAAACTTATGCTCAAATACATTTTGTTAGTCATTTAGGTACCGGTGGACTCTTATGTACGAAGAATGCTTTAGGTAAAGTTGACTGTCTAGTTGATAAGGGTGTTTTTCACACAGACCATATATCCTGGGACAAGGAGATGAAACATCCCAGTTTGGCCATGACTTCCGCATGGCTTCTGGATTTAACCTGGCTCACCCCACGAGATTTTCCTTATCCCACTGCTTTCAAAAAATGATAAATTAGCAGTTCTTTTGAAAAAAAACCACGCCGCTCCCCTGCAAACACTGCAGGAGATGGACTGGTTTATTTTTCCCGCCTTGCCACCTCCAACCAATCAGAACGTTAGAAAAATGGGACAGTTCGTGCATGTGTGCCAGTGTTGGTGAGGAATATGAAAGTAAACCAGGGGCCATGCGTAATTACTGGAGTTCTTCCTCCCAGCCTGAACGCGCTGATGGGCTGCCATACGGAAGGAGAAACCGAGATAGAAACATCCTGGTATGTATGATCCTGGTTTTCCCCTGGGATATTTTGTCCATCCAGAATACGCCATCGACTAGATATTTTTTCTTTGGTTTTATCTGCTATTACACAGATATTTCATGTTAAAAATCATTACAGCATAGGATGTTGCACTAACTGTTACATGCTTCCTTTATTAACTTTTGCTAAAAGAGCAGCTATATTATTATTATTTAATTTTGTTTAATATCGCAGCTGCCAATTCTTTAGCTGGTTGTGGGTGGCCTTTCATTACAACTCAAGCCTTACCCAGAGGCCTAGGGCATTGTAATGTATTGGTGTAGTATTTGTGTTGTTGTTGTTGTTATTCAATGGGAAAGCCTGGGTTACTACTCTGCAGGCGTTGTATCTGCTTATAAATGGGCTGAATTATTTCTTTTAATTAGCCTGATTTTTTTGCAACTTATAAAAGGAAGCCAGATATGAGTTCAGCAAAATGATTCAATTCTTGAAAAACCATTTTTAATTATATGTAATTGCAATGAGATTAATTCCCAGCCCCAAGACATTTCCTAATTAGCAAGTCTCTCTCTATCTCTCAGTGTCATTATTGAACAAAGAAGGGGGAGGGGAAGTGTGATGGGGGGTGAAACTGTGATATCCTTCCACCTTGGATCAAAGCACATTTGCAAACAACTCCTGTACATTCATTTGAAGAGACAAGGCTTCAATGCACACCCTCTCCATTGTCTGTTGGGTGTTCCCTGCTTCCTTAATTAACAGCTGAGTTTTCCCTCTGAGATTCTCAGTTGGCTGATGCAGGAAGCTCGGACTTTAACTGACCCAAGCATTGTTTGCATCATCGATAAGGTGGGATAGGGTATGTATACTGCCTCCCAAGAAAGGGCCTGCATTTCTGTATCGTTGTTTACTTATTCATGACGTTTCTTGAGCACTGTTTCGACACTATCTGATGCCTGAAGTGGTTCGATAAAATTTAACAACAAACTGGCATAAAATTTTAAAAAAATAATATAAATAAATGAATCCACCATGGGTGGAAATAAATAAAAGATGCCGTTCCCCTCACCCCAGCCTTGCAGTGCCTGCCATGGCAGCTCTTCAGTCAACACTGTGAAGACTGTTAGTCTAGGATCTAGAAAAGTAAAGTTCAAATCCTGTTTGGCCAAAATGCTGACCCCAGCTTTCTCCCAACCGAGGCTCGCTCACAGGATAACGAGAGTAAAATTGAAGAGGAAATACTATGCTCCTTGAAGGAAGGGTGAGATTTGCTTGTTTTTTTAAAAAAACCTATTAAATAGACAATGACACTAAAAAGGTGATATGAAAAGGATAGACCTTTGAACAGGTCTAAAAAACCTTCAGGGGTGTGATCACTCTTTATTTCCCAAGTGAAGGCATTCCACAGGGAGTCCAAGAATAAAATAAAAATTTTATTTTTATTTAATTTATTAAGTCATAAATTGTTCCCAAAATTTTAACAAAAACCAGAAACCCAAAACTGACAATAGCCCTATTCTAGGACTGGGCCCTAGAACTCAGCGTAACACTAACCCTAACCCTAACCCTGAGCCCCTGCCCTTGCCCTAACAATAACCCTAATTTATTATTTTTATTTAATTTATTCAGTCATAAATTGTTCCCAAAATTGCAACAAAATCCCTAAACCTAAAGCTGACTATAGCCCTATTCTCGGACTACGCCCTAGAACTCAACGTAACACTAAGGCAAGTCTGAGCACCAGCTTTAAAATTCAGGCTCTGCCTCTGAAGCCTGCAATTTAAAGCTAAACCTGGTCAGTCCAGCATTTAACTCTGCATCTGCAGGTGACATGGGTTCAGCTGTGTGCTGCCTGCTGCCCCCCAGAGCCAGGTGGGGTCCAGAGGCAGGTGTATTTTTCAGGTTCCTGTTTAATAACCCAAATATTTTAGGAAAAAATGAAATTTTTGGAAACGTTTTGGAAATTTCAGGGTTCAAAACCCCTGACAAATATCAACAAGGTATTTGGGGGAGGAGTTCTGGTTCAAGTTTACCGAATGCTCGAGCATCTTCATAATTTCTTCGTTAATTCCAGAGCACAGGTGTCAAACTCGTGGCCCTCCAGATGTTACAGACTACAGTTCCCATCATCATGCTGGCAGGGGATGATGGGAACTGTAGTCCATAACATCTGGAGGGCCACAAGTTTGACACCTATGCTCCAGAGTTTCTGTGACCTGAAAACTGCAAGAGACCCAAATAAGAATGAGAAATCAGGATGCAGAATTTTGCTTCTTACAGACTGATGATTTGGGAACACTTCTGGAGGCAGCATCCCATTCAATCCCATCCACACTACTCACTGAAAATAGGCATTGTCTATATTACAGTTATAACGTGTAAGTCACTCCAGTATGAAAGGTGGGAAAGCAATACACATGGAAACACCCTTACTACCATGTCAGCTTCACATATCAGCAAACTGCCTGCTACTGAATTATTCAAAAGAAGACGGAATGGCATACAGTGGTGTATGAACTGGACTTCATGCAAACATTGTGTGATTGAATTGACTTCAAGCAGATCAACTGAAGATCACACATCTTGGTTTGCCCATACAATATAAACTGCAGCCTTGGTTTGCATTGGGGGCATGCTAAAATAGGGAGAAGAGGTTTACAGTGCCATCTAAAGCAGAGTTGTACTCTTCTAACTTCACCACAGCCAATACTATTAGAAGGTTGTAACTTTGCTATAAATGGCAGTGCTAATGATTTAAATATTGTTAATTATTTGCTTTTAGAAATGAGTTCTGCCACTGCTGTTAGGATTTAGCACATAAGGTGTCATTTAAAACACATTTCCCCCATTGAAACCCCTATAACAAATCAGAGAATCTGGTTTCAAATAACAAAACCAAAGGTTTGAGAGTTAAGCACCCTTTTCCTTCCCTGCACAACCTGCAGCTGTACAAGCCTGCAAGTTGTATTTTATGAACTAATCGAGATATAGTCTTCTGGTCTTCTTTTTGAGCTCCTAGACAAAATAAAAGCCCCATTTGTGATATCTGAGGTGTTCACACATATTGTCCTCAAGCAATGACACACAGCTGGTTAAGATGTACAAAGACTTATTTTTTTCCTTCGTTGGGAACCAAGCTTGAGAATGCTGTTCTTCTGAGTGGTGTTTGATGCTCCTTACATTTTAAAAAGTTTTATAGCTTGTTTTCTCCCCTTAGAGTTTAGATAGGAAACAACTCAGCAATGCAGGAATGCAAAACGCATTTACCAAGATAAAACCAAACATGCACAGTAACAAAAATTAAAACCAATACAAATTAAAAACAAGGATTAAAAAAGGACCCAGGTTAAAAAAAGAAAAGAAAGCAGCTGTACACATTTAAACCATAGCCAAATCCGATTAAGATGCTTACCCTCCACCAAATGCCCTATGAAATAAAATTATCTTGCACACGCATCCCATGAAGTCACGCCTCCACACCTACTTTGGCAGGTTATTCCAGAGGATGAGACCCAATACTAAGAAAGCCCATGACCTGGTTGTAGCTGAAAACAGAGTCCTAAGAGGGAAAAGCTGTCCAAAGGGAACTGATAGTGTGTGAGAAAATATCAGGAGGCGCATTTGGATAGGTGTACGAGTCTTGAGCTGTGAAGAGCTGATAACCTGAACTTTACAGCTGATAACCTGAACTGTGAATTAGTCCCAGAAACAAACAGGTAAACAATTGATGCAGCACTGGCTTCCTGTGTTCCAAGTGACTGCTACCTGTTAGGAGTTTTGCTGCCACCTTTTGTACCAATTGAAGCTTCTGGGCTGTCTTCAAGGGCCGTTCCACATGATGGGCATGTGGGAAGTTCCATCAAGTCACAGACAACTCCAGCAACACAACAGGAGGTTCAAGGCAAGAGGTGTACAGAGGTAATCTGACATTTGCTTACCTCTGCATAGCAACCCTGGACTTCCTTGGTGGTCTCCCATCCAAGTACTAACCAGGACTGAACCTGTTTAAGATCCGATGAGATGGAGCTAGTTTGGGCCATTCTGTTCCACACAGAACATTAACAATAGTTTACTCTGGAGGTTCATGCTCCATTATCCTGCTCCTCCAGCTTGAAAGCATTTCCAAATCTTGCCACATTTGCTTTTCCAACAATCCACCCCCCACCTCTCTTTTCCTTACACTAAACCACTTCTTGGTGTTCTTTTGGAGGTATCTCAAATACTACCTACTGAATTTGTGACAATGTTGACATTTAAATTGAGATTTTTCGAGTGTCCTATTTAGTGACTATTTTATATTGATTATAAGCCTATGGGTCTCAGAAGATAGGCATGGGTAACTGTTTGTTCTAAAGGGGTTTCCACGAATTTGTTCATAGAAAGTGCCTATAGCTTTTCAGAGCCTAGGAATTACTAGGATTTTAGGCCCTATAGAGAGTGATTGAACACTTCCTATATTCCCGCTGTGAAGCTCATCTCTTCCTCTCACCAAATGCCATGTTCTTCTCATACAAAACTAAAAGATTATTTTTATCTCTATCTCCAGTATTAATAGTAGGTCAATGGCTATTTCCATCTGCCTCTCCATCAAAGTGTCAATGCTGATTAAACACATCTAGCCACATTATGCAACGTAACTGACTCCCAGGTTGGACCGCTATTATGTTTTAATGGATGCATTCCTGTTCTCCATCATTGTAACACCAATTTCACTAATTCCAAGATCATGGCTTGACCTAGTTAATCATAAATGGTAACAAAGGGGCTTGATGTGCTTCTTTATTCCTTGCTGTAGAATGTCTGCTCTGCTCAAAAGGCTTTTTACAAGTAATAAATTAGTCCCACTCTACATTACATTATTGGATATTCCTTCACATAAAAAAAAATCCTGCATGCAGAAATCTAGACTTCTCTAGACTTTAAATCTAGACTTTAGAGAGAAGCTTTGACCCTGACATACTACTTTTCTTCATGCAATGCATGATCAGAGGAAGTGTTTAAATGTACAACCTGAAGAACTATGGTAGATGAACAGGTTCTTATCTACTATGTGTAGTCTAGGTCTTTGCCCTGTTAGGATTAAGGACCCATAGTTCTCATGATGGTTCATGGCAGAGAGGGAACAGATATACTAAACACACACATCCCTCAACACATGGCAATCCAGACTACTTGTGATCCAGAGCAAAAAGAGAAATGCTTTGTGTGAACAAAAGGTGCAAATTATCCTAGATTATAGGTTATCAAATAGTGGTTTTTAAGCAGTTGAAGGGCAACTTCCAAACAATTCAAGAAGCAGAGGCTCAAATTACCCTTTTATCATTTCCTCCCAGCTACATGGCTATGGTCAAGGACCAAAAACCACAAGCAGCAAGAACCCAACATGGGTGATTTGTGAAGGTCATAGGGAGCTGCAGTGGGCTGCATGGGAACCACGGTGAGAGAAAAGTAGGTGACAGGTTGTTTGAGGAAAGCACTAGAAGGCAGAGGCTTTATGAAGGAGGTTCCTGGAGATAAGGCAGACTGTGGTAGAACGAGAAGCACTGCAAACTGCAGACCTTGGTTTGAAGCTTGCAGGTTTATGAAGTCTTTAAGAAACTGGAACAACCCCCTGGGGGCAATTCACACCACTGCTAGAGTTTGAATGGGACCAGCAGTGAATTCTTACAGTCTGTTTCATTGATGTTCTTGCCCACAGTGTGAAGTCTGGTCTGCACTTACAGCAGAGTTATGATGGGAAAGAGATAGCAGATTCTTGTGGTAATGGATGTACCACTTCAAGCTGCAGGAAGGTATAGTTCCAACTCTGGCTTTGAAAAGTCAAAGAGATTTGGAAATGGCACCTGGGGAGTAGGGTTGCCAATGCTGGGATATTTTTTGGGGGGTGGGGGGATGCCTGAGGATGGTGGAGTTTCAGAGGATGGAACATTACTTACTCCAAGATGCTGAAGTAAGTATCCCTAAACCATGTACTAAAGACCATGAGGCTAGGGAAATTACTACAGCATCATGGAGGATATAATGCCACTTCCAGATGGAGGTTTAGAGAATATGACAGCAGTTCTGGGTGATGCTCTAGGAATCCTTACAATCTCTATGATCTTTTCCATAGAGATTTGGAAAATTCTTAGAGAATCATCTAAGATTCTCATTTGTTTCCTTCCACTCCTTAAATCATTGAGGGTAGGCTTGAGGGTAGTGGTTTGCTTGTCACAGGTGAGCAAATGGCATTGTTACTAGAGACAGCAGAATTTGGGAGAAAGGAAGACCTTAGCAGGTCTTAGCAGGAATGTGATGCCACAAATTCTACCCTCTGAAGCTGCCACTTCCTGCAGGTGAACTGATCTCTGTAGTCCAAAGATACATTCTGGAGAATTCCACGCCATATCCGGACACTGGCAACCCTGAGTAGTACTGCATTTTTGAATACTCCCTGTAGGTTAAAAAAAACTAGCACAAAAAGTGTGCTAGACTAGAACTTTTCTTCCTAATGGACTCGCTTAATTTTTAATTCATGCAGGTTTTTTAAGTGGTTGGGGTTTTTTTAACTCATCACCCTTCCCTGCAGTCTATGACTGCATAGTCTGCTCTTTACTCTCAGGAAGCCGCTTTTTCACGTTGCCATTTATCTAGCCAGGCTGACTTAAATGCAGCACCGAGAGGCAGAAGAACGTACCCATGGGACTGTGCTCACGCAGCGTTTCACTGAAGCTGGGCTAACAGTTAAGCAAAGCAGCTACATCTGCTTAATTAGCCTGCTGATGTGACACCTACTACAGTCTCTGGTGTGTTTAATCAAGATACTGAGGAGTCACATAGGAAACTGGCTTTGCTTGGCCAGCCTCCCTGGCAAATCAGGCCTGACTCTCTAGAGCAGTGGTGGCGAACCTTTGGCACTCCAGATGTTATGGACTACAATTCCCATCAGCCCCTGCCAGCATGGCCAATTGGCAGGGGCTGATGGGAATTGTAGTCCATAACATCTGGAGTGCCAAAGGTTCGCCACCACTGCTCTAGAGATTGGGTGCTTTTAGTTCCTCAGGACCTATAATGAACATGTTTATAAAACGCATATTAAAATATAAAAAACAAGCATTTAAAAAGAAGGCACACAGATTTATAAAAAAAAGACTTGAGCGATACCAGCATGGAAAAAGCAGGAATTAGTCCCCATCAAAACATGCGACTCAGCCTCTATCCAGTACCAAATTATACAATCCCTATTTACAGAATGATAGAATTTCGTTTTGAAACTGTTCTTTTTAAAAAATATCTTTTTATTAATTTTAACAATATATTTGATAGACAGAGGAAAAAAGACACAAACCAACAAGAATTGTAAACAGATAGAAACAGAGCGAAAAAATATATAAACACGGTACATCTACGCAAGACTGCATGAATACAATCATAACATAATGGATCCCTACGTGACATTCTAATATTATCAGAGAAACCGTCATGAAATCTTGAAATCACTGTTCTGTCCACCAGCTCTAAATCGCCTTTACTGGTTAGTTTTGAAACTGCTCTTGTGGTCCAATCTGGGTGGGAGCAAATTGTTGCTGGGAGGCAACATGGCCCTATGCTGGTAGAAATGCCCTTCCTGGGGCACATGCCTGAGCGGAGGGGCAAATCTGCTGAAACACCTGGACGTGGCACAAAGCACTGCTTTAGCAACCCCATGCTGCCGTGTAGCGGGGGCATTCCAAAAGTGTTGGAGGTGGAATTGACCTTAGTCAGCTTCCACTGTGGCTTTGCCTCCAGATACACAGTGGCCCAGGGCATGGGTTTGGATTACACGAGACCATTGAGCCCAATGGAGGGCTTTTTGGCAATGGGGAGGGTTTTTTGTATTTTGCCTCCCTGTGCCATCGAGAAACCCTCTGGAGGCAGCAGTGCTGGCCCTGGCCACCAAGGGCTCTGGATCAGGCTGCCCCTCCAACTGAGGTGGGTTGCTTCTATGAATTCCACTAAGGTTGCCAGCTCTTGCAACCCTCAGGGAGACTGGTGGACAGGACTTACCCAAAAAGTGATATTCTGATCCTGGCATGTCAATTTTCCCGACGTAACCAAAAGTGGAGTCACTGCCACAGAGATTTTGGGAGGCAACATGGCCCTATGGTGGTAGAAATGCCCTTCCTGAGCAGAGGGGCAAATCTGTCAGTGGGTGGTGTTTGAGATGAACCTTAGATACATGTCCAATTACACAGCTGGGAATGACAACATAGCTTCAGAAGGTAGCCATTTTGTCCCCCACCCATTTTTTACCCATGCAGCCCCACTGAGTGCCATTAGGTGACAGGGAAGAACCAGCCAGGGCTCTCTCACTGGCAGAAGACAAATGGCAACTTTAAATATGCTACATAGTAGACCTCATGATTTGACCATGGCACCTACAAAATGCAGTGCTGCCAACAAAGATGCAGCCTTACTCTAACTAAAGTCTGATTCACACATGCAGAAGATTTATGAGGAGATTTGGTCGTCATTTGGGGAGGTTGCAGAATGAACAGCATCACACCAGACTACAGGTGGACAATCATATTTGGGAGTGTTTTGCTATGACAAAAAGTCCCTGTGAATAGGAAACAAGCACAAAGACGGGGCAAAATCGTTCTCCTGGCTGCACAAGCTTTCCATTTCACAGGATATGAAGGAATATACAAAGCTGGAATCCATAGCACTTGGTGCAACTACCAAGAAAGTCTGAGCAGTCACAGTTCCTAATTATGAAAATGAAAGACCTACTAGCAAGTTCCTAATTACAAAAATGAAGGACCCCTGGACTGATGATCAGAATTGATGTAGGCACACATGGGTAGAGGTAGTCCTGCAGATATAAGAATCCCAGTCAGTGGCGTAACTCCAAGGGGACAGGGAGGGGTCCGTGACACACTGGGCGGCCACCTATTGGGCATGGCAGGGGTGGGGGTGGCGGGGGTGTTCCGGGGTAGGGGCAGAAGATGCACCAGTGCATTGGGTGCTTCCCCCCTTGCTACGCCTCTGGTTCCAGTTGAATGAAAAATGTGCTTAGTTACATCTATAATCCTGACCAGTTTGTATTTGCCTTCCAGTTCTGAATTCCAGACCCTTCTATGAATTTTTCAGTTGAAGATTCACATTTAGTGCATATTTCCTGCAAGTGATAACAATGACCTACCCACCCCCCTTAAGAATAATATTTGTGGTAGTCCTAGCTCTTGGTGGGGGAGATGCATATTTGCTTCCCCAGAAGACGGATCCTTTTTTGTTGTTGTTCAATCACAAAAGCAGCTTTCGTGACACAGAGATGTTAGTTGTAAGTAAGATGGCTGGACTTGTATTTTGTTGCCCTGACCTTTTAGACAAAGGATTTTTACATTGTCATTAAATATATATAACTTTGGGGATTCAATTGACAAGTTGAAGGCTACTAGGATTTGCCTTAATGGCCAAGCTGGCTTCGACATTCTTTGGCAGTTCCTTCTTTTGGTGAATAATTTACAAAGGTTCTCAAAGGCTTCCAGACAGCATCAATACAAGTTGCAATCAACTCCTGAGGAGAATCATATAACAGCTTTGCCTGAGCCGCATCTATGGTAGCGCAGAATTAAAACAAGACTAGATGATAGTGTCTGAAACTATAGTTTGGTTTTTGGAGGCGTTCATATGCGATTGGCTTGAAAATTATTAATTCTGAATATGAAAAAAAAGAAAGAGAAACACTTCCTGGAAATGGCATAGAAAATGGAATATTAAGGCATAAGGCATACATGAACATGGATTTATCTATTTATTTTGCTGTCAAATCACATCTGACTCACGGCGACCCCTGGTGGGGCTTTCAAGGCAAGAGAGGTTCAGAGGTGGCTTGCCACTGCCTGCCTCAAAAGTCATGACCCTAGTCTTCTTTGGGGGGTTTCCCTCCAAATACTTGCCTGGGTCAACTCTGCTTAGTTTCTGGTATCTGACAAGATCAGGTTAGCCTGAGATATTCAACTAATTCACCACCTACCACTAGTTACCTGTGAGTAAGGTCCTGAAATGTAACTGGATAATTTCAGAAAGAATTTGTGTCTCTGGAAAAAAAATCACCACAAGTATAAAGCTTTTCGATGAAGTAACTTCCCATGTTCAGTTCCAAGTCACATGAACCTGTCTTAAACTAAGTCAGCTTGTTTTGCCCTCCAAGTGAATCTGTTTTTGGTGCCCTGTACTTGGCTAGGTCAGTGTGGGGGAGACACAAGCCAGGTTCAACAGTTCAAACAATAGGCTTATTACTTAGGAGAATTAAGACCCTAACTCCTCCCTTGGGTCTGTCTAAATCAGAGTACTTGCTTGTCTTAAGCAGATTTGAAGCTGTAGACTGTGTCTTCTCTTGGTTGCTTTCGAGAAAGTCCACTGTGCCTTGCTTCCTTTTAGTTCTTTCAGTCTTTGTCTGGTTCTAATTGCTGTTAATCTTAACTTGTGCTCTATATATCACCATAGACTTCTATGGACCACCATATACATCACAAATATTACAGTCTCTAGCTACCCTTGACACCTTGCTCAGACTGATTGGCTAGAGCTAAAACAGGGGATTGCTGGGTAACGAAGGAAGACTGCCTCTTGGGAAATGTCTTAAAGGGAGAGGAGCTAACTAAAATTCCCTCCCTTAGAAGACTTTACAATGAACTAAACCCCTACTAACTATGGGGAAACTGAAGCTTAATGGGAAATAACAAAAGCCTCTGTGGGGGCATGACACAGCTCATTGGTCTCTTAAGATCAGCCTTGTCTACTCTGACTCTCCAGAAGTCTTTCTTGTAACCGATAACCTGATCCTTTCAACTAGAGGCTCTGGGGACTAAACCTGGGACATTCTGCATGCAAAGCAGATGTTCTACCCCTGAGTCATGGTTCACAAAACATGCCATTGTACTTTGAGAAATAAAGGGATATACATGCACTTACAAGCCAGCAAAATACTAGGATGCTGAATGGTCTCTGCATATCCTTTAGACTGGTTCCTTCTAGGGATAAGTACCATAATTTACATGGCATTGCCAGTTTACCTTTTCAGTAGGAGCAATCAGACAGAGCCAGTGTTTTATTTTAGCCATCTTTCTCTTCCTCAGTTCATTCTCTTAAGTTAATAACACCCATCAGTAGCTGAGTCATGCCTTGATAGAGCTTATTCTAACTGCAGATGCAGGTTGATCAAAGAACAGTTTTGTTCTGTGCCTCACAAGCTTGTTCTTACATCATGGAATGAGTCAGCCAGTCTACATCTAGATTAAAAAGGGCATTAAGGAGGTGTAGCTACCAGCAAAAGTAATTCTGCATGACCTCTCTTGCTAAAGACTCAAACATTTAGAGAAGCCTGGATGTAATAAAAAAGAACATTAGAATCACTTTGGGTTGATATAAGAAACTGATCCAGCCAAGTCCCGTTGACTTTAAGGTAAGGCCATAAAGACCCTTAGATCCTTCACTGAAATCAAGGTGACTTAAAAATGCTGAACTTTGAAGTTTTCCACACAGGTAACTTAGTCCTGCTTTTCTTAGTGGTTGATCCACTAGCACTGCAATCATGTTAAGAATGGGGGATCTGTGCATCTTCCATCCTTCTGTATTCTTCACATTGCTATGTCATTATATTCCTACAGGTGGGCCTAAAAATTAAGATTCTGAGCAAGGGAGGTGCTATCACCGGCACAACGCCAACCCTCTTGTTTTCTTTTTGTTTGTTGTACATGTGTTACATACATTGATACAACTGCTAGAAGAGTGGCATGCATGAGAATACCAATATTCGTGTAGAAAAATCCTCTCCACTCCAGGATTCACCCCAATAGGTTCTGGGGCTACAAACTGTTTTTGAGAAGTTTTCCTTCTGACAAATGGCAGGCAAACTAAGAGAAGTCAAGAAGCTGGGACTTAAAAAGTTTACTTATGTAAATGTCTGCAACAGGCTGAGAACTTATGAAGCAGGCTGCTCTTTAGAAGTCCCTTGCAGAATTAAAAGCAATAACAGGAACACCCAAAATTCTACAAAATATAGAATTCCCACAAAAAAATAAAATTGTAAAATGAGAGGGGAGCTCGATATCAAGGCACAAGCACATCTTATATAAAGAAACCTTAAACTAAAACACCTTCTGTCCAGCATTTGGCCAACCAAGAGAGGTTGCTCTCATACAAAATTGGGTATTGTAGTTGGGTTGTCTTACCCACACAGTAAAATCCAGTTGGGAATAACTGCGATGGCACAGCAATAGCACCACAGTGATGTACTGATACATCTCTATTTCCTATTTATTTATATTTAATCCCCACCCTTTACCACTGTCTCAAGGCAGGTAACAACAAAAACCATACAACAATAAGATCACAACAGTAGAATCCATCAATAGTAAAATCACAATAAAAACCCATCCTAAACCGCCCATCACAATGTAAAATCTCCTGCACCCAACCTACCCACCCACTCACAAAATGGGAGGGGTGTGTGGGCCCCTCCAGGGCCTCCTCCCAGCAGATATAGAGGTACAAAACCAGAGACCAGACTTGAAGCAAAACAAGATGCCAACTCTGTCCCCTTATGTACCAAAACAGTGTTATTTCTGGACATAATCACTTCAACTATACCAGGGGTAGGGAACCTGCGGCTCGAGAGCCGCATGCGGCTCTTCTGCCCTCGCACTGTGGCTCTACAAGCTGAGCCGCCTGCCCCATCCTTGCCCGCCCTGCAGGCAGCAGGGCAGGCGCACCAACTGCCCACGGTCGGCTGGGCCACGCTGCGGGCTTCCCCTCTCGCCCGCCCCATTGGAGTTGGGCGGGCGCTTTCCCAGCAGCCGGCAAGGCCGAGCCGCTGGCTTCATCCTTGCCTGCCCTGCAGGCAGCAGGGCGGATGCATCCATGCGCTTCTCAGAATGAGCAGAGTAAAAGGTAAAAAAACCCCTATATATATATAGTGCTATCTTTGTTTTAAATGTCAAAAATTATTTGCGGCTCCAAGTGTTTTCTTTTCCCGTGGAAAACGGGTCCAAATGACTCTTTGAGTGTTAAAGGTTCCCTACCCCTGAACTATACTATTCTGGGTTCATTCACCTGTTTATCTTCCAATATGAGACACCCTCTTATAGTTTTTACAATGCCCTTCTGCTCCCTACATGGGACAAAGATGTCAATCATTACAGAAACAAATAAAGAGATATAAATCTGCCATTAATAATCAGAAACTGGGGGGAAACATTTCAACTTCCCAAGACATTCTAGGGATAATGCAAAAGTCACCATTTGCCAGCAGAAGAACTGAAAAAAGAGACTTGATTATGATGAAACCGTAGAACTAGAACCCATGTAAAGGTCTGCAAAATCTATCCCTAAGACCTAAACAAAGGCTTGATATTCCATAATTGTTTTAGCTGTCTTAGTATAACTCATTAACTGGACTAGTAACACTAAAGAAATGGCTCAAGACTGCTCTTATGTTTCTGCTCCTTGATTTACTTCAGAATTTTGAATAATGAATTATACTTCATGTATTTCATAAAACTCTACCCTTTCTGCTTTTTTTTCTAGGAAGAGCACTCTATAGTGTATCTAGTTCAGGGATGTGCAACCTGCGGCTCTCCAGATGTTCATGGACTACAAATCCCATCAGCCCTGCCAGCATGATGGTAATTGTAGTCCATTAACATCTGGAGAGCCGCAGGTTGCACACCCCTGATCTAGTTCATAAACACTCTTGAGGAAACCAGTGGTGGGATTCAAATAATTTAACAATTGGTTCTGCTTGAGTGGTGGGGGTTGGGGGGCAGCAAGGTGCCACCCCCTCCCCTCAACCAGAACCAGCTGCTCCCCAGCCGATGGAGATCAAGGAGGAAGGTGGAGCCACAGCAGCTGGCAGGGTGGTGAGCCATGGCTTGCTGCCGGCTACTTCTACCTCCTCCTCAATCTTCATTTTTCTTAGGGCACTCCTTTGGAATCTGAGCCTCTTTCTGGAAGCTGGTGCGATCTCAAATGCTTCCTTCCCTCTACTGTGGGACCTTCTTACGGGCTGGTATCTCTCACTGGTTTGTGGTCTTCTACAAATTTGTCAAACTGTTAGCACAGACCCTAGGACAGCCTCCCATGCTACCAATACCACTATGTACCTCTAGCCTAGAGAATTAGATCTACCTGACCTCTTTTATTTTTGCGCAGAAAATCCTCCACATGCTTGTGGCTTATGGCATAGTTATGTTTTCTTCATAGTTTCTTACGTTTTTCTTTTGCTGCCAAGTCACATTTGATTTATGGCAAACCCTGGTCGAGTTTTCAAGGTAAGAGACATTCGGAGGTGGTTTGTCATCCCCTGCCTCTCTGGCACAACCCTGGTATTCCTTGAAGGCCTTCCATCCAAGTACTAGCCAGGACTGGCCCTGCTTGGCTTTAGAGATGGTGGGGCAGGCGGGTGGGGGAGATCAGGCTAATTTGGGGCTATCCAAGTCTGGGTGTTTCCATAGCGATGGCAGTAAACAATTTTGCATCACAACACTTCTTTTGGGTCATCCTCACTGGCCATTTGGTCTGGTTAGGACTGTCCTTACTGTTCATTTGAGCTGATCATGGAAGGTAAGAAAGTCCTCACATGGATATTAGCAGCTGGCTCATGACACCATCTTGTGGGGGTAAGCCCAGTGAAAGGCAAGGGAGGCAAATATCAGTGGCAATTTTGGATAAACTGGGATTAATAAATCTGCGCAGCGTTAACCAAATATGAAACTGGTTGGTTGAGAAGATCTGAAGAGGCATTTGGGAAATTTTCATCCAGTTCTGTGTAGAAAGAAAGTCCATTTCTCAAGGAGAGCCAGTAACTTTAGATTTCAACCTTGACTGTTTTGACTTCTGAGACATGAGAAGTATAAGGGTAGATGGACCTCCGAATTCTCAAGTATTGCTGGGCACCTATCCATAGACTGAGGGGTTTTTAACAGAGTTAAAACCGGGATTTGAGTTTTTGGGCTCCCAGGTTAGAAAGATGATATAAAACATAATTTTTTTTTCTAAAGCATTATTTGCATGGTATGTAAGAAATCTAAGCCCTTCAGAGGGGAAATTAAAACTACCCTTACAAGCAGACAAAAGGTTGAAATGCACACCTTTCCTTTGCTAAAGGTAACAAGATGTTAGTCCAGGTTGACGGAGGAGAAGAGCAAAAGATCTTTCTCCTGGGGAGAAGCACCTACTCTGGCAAGATTACCTGCGTCTTCTAGAGCTGGGTAGCATTTTTCAGCAAGATAAGAGGTCTAATTAGTTCCAGAGAATCTCTGTTCTGCGAGCAAGAGCTGGATAAGGCGATTCTAGAATTTGCTGGATTGGGGAGGAAGGAGGGGCAAATAAGATGGTTGGGAAAGACATGAGCAGAAACCTGGAAATGTTATCAATTGGGGGCGGGGGGGGGTGGGGAGGTTAGGCCTGGGGGAGGAGAATATGAACATCGCCATCTTGTGGACAAAGGTGAAATGGCATCTTGCAGAAGTTCCAGAAACTCTGTTCAGACTGCCAATAAACCATTGATTTTAAATACCACATAGTTAGTTGCTCATTTCTGGTTACTGCCAGGAAAGCTTATTTATCCATCCAAACCTCCCACAACATTTTCCAGTTGCACCCTCTGAGTAATAAATCATCACCCATAGTACAAATGATGCTGCAGAATGTTTAAATGCAGGGGCTTAAATACATTCCCTTTGAGTTGGGCAGAAATCAAGAGAAAACACAAGATGGTTCTCTAACCTGAAGCTGGTTGGGCTGCCTTCTGTTTACCATTCTCCCTCTTGGCCTAACCTACTTCACAGAGTTGTTGTGGAGAGGGTAAAATGGAGGCAGAGAGACCAGTGGGATGAGCTGCTTTTGGGTCCCATGGAAAAAGAGCTGAACTGAAATGTAGTCTGGGTGTGTGCGCATGTGACATCATGTCACGACTGACCTATGGAGACCCCGTAGGGTTTTCAAGGCAAGAGACATTTGGGGGTGGTTTGCCTGCCTCTGTGTGCACTGGGAGAGTTCTGAAAGAACTATGACTGGCCCAAAGTCACTCAGCAGGTTTCATGCAGAGTGGGGAATCGAACCCAGTTCTCCAGATTAGAGTTCGCTGCTCTTAACCATTACGCCATGCTGCATAAGAAGATTTCAAGCTTGCACCCTCTTGTCAATACATGTCAGCGGAAGCCTGGCCTATGATCCACAGATCAACCTAATGCATGTCTGCTCAGGAAAATCTTGATACAATCGGATTTACTCTTGAGACCGTATACAGGAGAGCATCCTCAATGCCAGCAAACAACATTCGGCTAGTTACAAAAGTAAGCTGCTAGGATCTCTGAGAACTAAGAGGCCCGGGTTAAGTGTCTTGTTGCTATTTCTTTTATTTTTCCCTCTGCCCACCCTCCCTGGATTGGCAGAAGGGAAAGAATTAGAAGCATCCCATTCGATTTTCACGCAGGCTGATACCACAGCCAGCGGTTAGAGTACCAGAAGGGAAGCTGGGAGATCCAGGTTCGAATTCTGGCTTTGCCCTGAAAGCTTGCTGGGCGACTTTGGGTCAGTCACACACATGCAGCCTGTCCTATCTTACAGAGTTGTTCTGATGATAATGAAGAGATGGGGAGAATGAGGTAAGTTGCTTTGAGTCTCCACTTGGGAGAAAACTGGAGTATAATTTTTTTCCAAAGCTTATTTTGGTACAGAGCAAGGAGGCGCCACAGTTTATTCAACGGCACTGCTGCTTAGGACTTCTGCAAACCTTTAGACTGAACTACTGAAAAAGGAGTCTTCTGGCACAGTAGCAGAGTTGTAACAAAACAATGGATCACCAACCTGGTAGAAATGGTGCAGTCTAGCACATGGGGGAAATGATTCAGAGAAATATCCCAGGGAAACAGATTGCACTAAGATAAAAGTGAGGATACAGGTGGGCAGTCAGTTAAACATCAGCAGTCAGTGTGATGCACCAACAAAAAAGGCTAATGCGATCTTTGGATGCACTAACAGAGACATAACATCCAAATTGTAAAATGTGATAGTCCTACTACACGCTGCATTGGCCAGGCCTCACCTGGAGTATTGTGTGAAGTTCTGGAGGCCTCACTTCAAAAAGGTTGCTGAGCAGGTGCAGATGAGAGTGACAGGGATGATTAGGGGCCCGGAGACCAAACCCTATGAGGAAAAGCTGAGGGGTTTGGGAATGTTTAATCTGAAGAAGAAGAGATTGGGGGGGGGCATGATTATTCTCTTGAAGTATTTGAGGGGCTGTCACCTAGAGGAGGGCAGGAAGCTGTTCCTGTTGGAAGCAGAGTATAGGTGCTCGCAGTAATGGGTATAAATCATGGGGAGAAAGATTCCAACTGGACATTAAGAATTTTTTTTATAGTAAGAGTTGTGCAACATTGGAATCAGCTGCCTAGGGAGATGTGAGCCCTCCCTCTCTGTCACTCTTCCTGCTACGGCTGGACAAACATATGTCAGGGATGCCCCAGTCGGATTCTGCATTGAAGAAGAGAAGAAGAGTTGGATTTATATCCCCCCTTTCTCCCCTGTAAGGAGACTCAAAGGGGCTTACAAACTCCTTTCCCTTCTCCCCTCACAACAAACACCCTGTGAGGTGGGTGGGGCTGAGAGAGCTCAGAAGAACTGTGACTAGCCCAAGGTCACCCAGCTGGCGTGTGTGGAAGTGCACCGGCTAATCTGAAATCCCCAGATAAGCCTTCCCAGCTCAAGCGGCAGAGCGGGGAATCAAACCCAGTTCCTCCAGATTAGAGTACACCTGTTCTTAACCACTACGCCACTGCGTAGTGTTTGAGTAGATGGCTGGTTTGGCTCTTTCCAACTCTATGATTCTATGAGCCAAAAAAGTCTTTATGAAAAGGTTTATGGTAAAAGAGGTGAGGGGAAGGAAAGGGTGGTTGGACTCCAAAAGGGATAGAAAAAAAAGCAAAACAAATATAGGGGGAAACACCCAGTGTCAAAGGCATAGAGATATTCAAATGAAAAACAATACAGTTACACTAACTAAACACACATTGCTGATTTATCAGATCATGTGCAGAGTTGCTTGTGGTAACAAGAAATTGAGGAAGTCCTTAACCACTACCCAACTTCCTGTGGACCCAGTTTCCATTGAAAACTGAAACTATTTATGCTGAATAGAATTGGACAGCCAGCCTCCTTTCTAGGAATGACAAAAGGATTTCTCCAATCCCATCTCTGGTGTCAGAGGCTACTCTTACCAGTGGGAGTCATATACAATGCAGTCCCACATCCATCAAATAAACACAATTGTGTTAATCTCTAAGGTGCCACTTGACTCCTGTGTATTTTTTATGCAACTTCCTCTATTCTAGGTCTAGGTATTTTTATGAAACTTCCTGTATTCTAGGTCACAAGTGCTCTCCTCCCCCTATTATGCAGGAATGGTCTTACATGCTGATCCTAACAATATTTATGACAAACTAGCTCTTGCTAAAGTGAAGGATGTTGCATTAGGCTAATGTTGCTGTTATGTGCAAACATTATTCAGCAAACTAGGGAAAAATAGTTTTTTTTCAGCTGAAGATTCTTCAGTGAACCGCTTCGTTGTGGCTAAGTGTTCTTCATTATTTATGGTGTTCCTGTATGTCACATTGGGTTATGCCCATTCATTCATCAGCTGAATACACTGAAGACAGGCATCACACAATTTGGTTTAAAGTTAAACCCTGACATTGTCTTTAGCAACACATGAATAAATATGCTCTCATCCTAAGGACTCCCTCCTCAAACAATGTATTTGCTACTAAACTGCCACTGGAGCATATACGAAGCAGTGCCAAATAACAGCGAACCAAAACATGGGCCAAATTTTAACATAATAAATGCAGTGGTAATAATTTCCAACATTCAGTAACAAATAGCAAAAGAAGAAAAGGCTTATAAGCACAGATAGAGCATCGTTTCTATGCGTTACAGATATGACATATCTATCTGGCTTCATCATAAGATCAGGAGGTTGTGCTGTTCCAGTCTTTCTCCCTCTCAGAATAAGCAATGGGATAGAATATAGATGCTTGAATGGTAGAATTAAAGGAAGTCAAGTTATAGCAGTAAGGCCATCAGGCTGCACCTCTGTGTGTGTCTGAATCTGAACCCTATAGACCAGGAGTCCCCAACGTGGTACCACGGTGCCTGCTGAGAGATTTCTTGGTGCCAGCCAATTTTTTTAAAGAAAGTGGGCAGGGTCAGATGGGTCCAATCAAGTGTTCTGATTGGCTGTGCATATTTTAAAAATTAGCTGTTTTTCAGTTGTTGCGAGTCGATTCAGTAGAAAGGACACAAATATTTCAAATTAAAAAATGGTTCCCAAGATGCATTCAACCATATTTCTATTTACATCTTATTAGTAAACTTCCCTGTTTCCTCAGCTCAGCTAATGCAGCCACACTAATCAATTCTTCTGTGCTGTCTAGGTTGAACTACTGTGGTACAATATAGGTGGGGCTGACCTTGAAGGCGTCTTAGAACCTTCTGCAAACTCAGCAGCCTATCTGCGGGCTAATGTGGGCTGCAGCAAGCACATTGTGCCTACCCAAAACTGCACTTAATTTAGGAAGGCCACCTTCCAGGTAATGACTGGAGATCGCCCACTGCTACAGAGATCACTACTACAGAGATCGGCCACTACTACTCAAGACAACAGAGGCCAGTTCACCAGGAGAAAATGGCTGCTTTGAAAGATGAACTCTATGACGTTACATCATAGAGTTGAAGTCACTCCCCTCCCCAAACCCTGCCTTCCTCAGGCTCTGCCCCCAAAATCACTAGGCATTTCCCAATGCAGAACTGGCAACCCTAACTGAATTCCTGTTTATTTCTGAGTGACGTTTAAAGTTTTGTTTCCAGTAGATCTTTCACAATTTGGGACCTACACATTGGGAATCTTGTTTATCCCAGTACGCCCACTCTCTACTTTGAAGGAGATCCTCCTGCTGGTGGCTTCTCTTCCTGGAGTCCCTCTTCAACAGGTGAGGATTTTCCAGGAGAAAACGAGTGCTCCAGATTTTTAGAACAGGCTCCTTTCTGAAGACTGAATTTCCCCTTCCATGACTGCTTTTAGGAGGTAGTGTCAGTTTTTCTGCTAGCCTTTGAAGAATTGTGGTGGTGGTGGTGCTGACTTTGGGTTGATGATGGCAATTTTGGCTCCAGTCATTTTGTTATTATAGGTTGGGGTTTTTTTTTTTAAAAAAGATGAAATTGTAAGGGGATTTAAAATAATCTTGTTGGCAGCATCCAACATAGAAATTAATTAAAGCACGCTTCCCAACCTTGTAAGATTTCCCCCAGTTTAGAACAGGCAGTCACATGGCTTCCTGAAGCAAAAAAACCTCTCTCGCTCGCTGGTCTCTTACACCTTTCCTCTGAATTTTTAAACCAAAAAACCAGTAACTTTTGCTTTTTGTGCCCAAAGCCATTCTTTGCTACAGGGCAACCTTCTGGGATATGCATGTCTATATTGATCTTCCTTTGCTGCAGCATCTCTCTTGCCATCCTACCAAGAGGCTCCTAAAGTCACATGATTCCCTGCTCAGCAGTTTTCTCTGTTGACCTGCCATTTCCAAGTGAACCAATTGTGACCTTCACCCTTTTTGTGCTTTTTGTGCTCACAAGTGTGAAAAGCTTCCTGAGGGCTCCTGCTGTTCTTTCAACGAAGGCACCTTGTTTGCTTTGCCCTTTACTTCCAAAAAGCCCTGTTTGGTTCCATTTCTTTTTCTTTCCTGAACAGCGGCATGGGGATTGTAATGGACTTTTCTAGGCTCCCCATCTGTCAGAGCCTTTTCTTTTCTGTATTTTGTTTTTAATAATCTATTCGCGTTGCCTGGTTTTTTTCACTTTTCCCAGGAAGCTCTATACAGTCACATGTTTTGCTCACTTCATACAATCCATATGGAGCCATTTCTCAAGAAAATTTCTTTGTGGTTCAGTTTCTACGCTGAACTCCATACTGAATAACTCGAAAGGGATGAGTGTAGGTTGTGCCTCTTGGCAGGGAATAAATTGATCCTCGAGCCAGACTCTCCCAGCCAATTTGCAGGGTGAGTAGTAATGTCATGGCCAAGGGAGCATGGTCACCAAACAGCCAGTGGGGATGGGAACAGAGTTAAGCTGAAGATGTTGGACATCCCTTTTTTTTTTTTTACATTTCTCCAGTACTCCTTTGAAGCACCTTGTCATGCTTCCTACCCTAATAATTAGAGGGGCTTTTAATTTAACCACAAATTTACCTCAGAATAATTCCCATTTTTTAATTGGAAATTGTGATTCATTAAAAAAACAGCTTGGGGGGGGGGGGAATCAAAGGCTTGGTTTTTGAAAAAATGTGGGAAAACAACATGCCAAATTAGGACTAATAAAAGGAAACACTTCTTCACGCAACGTGTGATTGGTGTTTGGAATATGCTGCCACAGGAGGTGGTGATGGCCACTAACCTGGATAGCTTTAAAAGGGGCTTGGACAGATTTATGGAGGAGAAGTCGATTTATGGCTACCAATCTTGATCCTCTTTGATCTGAGATTGCAAATGCCTTAACAGACCAGGTGATCGGGAGCAACAGCCGCAGAAGGCCATTGCGTTCACATCCTACATGTGAGCTCCCAAAGGCACCTGGTGGGCCACTGCGAGTAGCAGAGAGCTGGACTAGATGGACTTTGGTCTGATCCAGCTGGCTTGTTCTTATGTTCTTATGTTCAGATGTGATAGTACTAGGGTTGACCGCCCAGTGGAAAATTCATCACTGGGTGTGCTGATGTCACTTCAAGCATGACTGGAAGTGATGTCATCACATCACCAGTGATTGGCCAATGCTGGCCATTGCTCCTTCCATTGTTCCCCCTTTTCTTCCATCACAGCATCCCTAGGTGGTACACTGTTATCACTGCTATTCTGGGACATTCTTTCCTTGATCTTAGCTTTATTGCTTCACATACCTTGTAGATAACTAGGCTTTCCCTGACACTTTAATCCCATGGGAAACAGGTTTGTTTCCACTCTCCTGTGGGGGTTGGATGCAAGGTGGTTTTATCTCTATCTATTGCCGACCTTGAGGTGCCTCTACTCCAAAATCTTTCTCACATTCTTTGGGGAAAAGGGAGGGGGAATCAATATTGTAATAAAATAGGTAGCAAAAGCCAGGTTCCTCAGAATTGGCTTTGCCAAGCTGAGTGATTCGATGCCAATCAATAAACGCTTCTGATCAACAATACAGAGTCCGTTTATTGCTTCAAAGTTCGAGACCTGACAGTGATGAAGTGGGGGTTTGCATTAGAAAGAAGGAATCAACACAAATTGCTCTCCCTCTCTTGCACGAGTGGAAGTACCCTTCCGCTCGACACAAGGGGAGAGTTTGGATCACACCATCTAATATTCCAGTTTAAATACGTATTCTGTGTTATATGCATATTAAGATTATTTTAGCAACACAAATTTTTGAGGCGTTCAGGTTTCTCTTTTTATTCTGAGAAAATCGTCGATTAAAGTGATTTGCAAAAAATACTATGATTTTCTTTGCTATTAAAGGAATGTCTATTTAATGTCTTCCCTGCTAATGTGATTCTTCCTGTGCCAAGTCAGTTCAATTAAATGTCACTTTCTGGTGATGGAACTTTCACCTGCAGAATTCTATCCACTTGTAGTACATTTATTAGTGCTGTGGCCAAGAGCCTGACAATTGTAAAACCAATATGATGTTGATGGCTGCTGTCTTCTCTTCTTCTCTCTCTTGGGCTCTGTCGTCTGTTCCCTCTCCAGTTACTCTTCTTAATCTACATGAAATCAAACTTGGCTAGGTTTTCACATTTCACATTCCACCTCCTTTTTTTTCTTGATAATAATAGCTTTGCCTTGTCTGCTGTTCTCTCGGGAGTTACTATGGATATAACCACTAAACCCCATTGATTTCTTCTGCCTTATTCTTCATATATATTAGAGTTCAGAAGTAAACATGACAAGCTAGAGAGCTGAATTATCACACTGTTTTGCAGTTCGTATTGGGAAAAGATTCCTAGCGTGTCACGGTTGATTGAAATATACTATATGGGAATTACAGGACTTTCCAAGCTATCAGGATAATCAGTCTAGCATTTTGATGCTTAAAGCACTACAAACAGCAAATATGCTATTGTAAAGATACTAACAGCGCAATTGTAAACTGCTTTAAACACTTCTAAGACTAAAGATTGCAGAAGCCATCAACTCTAGTACTGTGAAAAAATTTTAGAGCTTCAATGGAACATTTTATGGACAAAAATCTAGTTTGTTTTCACTCCAAGGAACTCAAGCAATATTCATGGCTATCTTCTCCATTTTATCCTCATAACAACCCTATGAGGGAGACATGGTGGCTGCCCCATAGCTACAAAGGGAGCTTCCTGAAGTGTTTTCGCAGACCTGAATGGCCCAAATTAACCCAATCTCATCAGAACTCTGCATCTAAGCAAAATCAGCCCTGGTTAGTGTGTAGAGTGTGTGTAGAGTAGTGCGTAGAGACCACAAAGGATGTCCAGGGTTGCTACTCAGAAGAATGCTGCTGCAAACCAACTCAGTTCATCTCTTGCCTTGAAAACCCTAGAGAAGGGGTCTGCAACCTGTGGCTCTCCAGATGTTCGTGGACTACATTTCCCATCAGCCCCTGCCAGCATGGCCAATTGGATTTGTAGTCCATGAACATCTGGAGAGCTGAAGCTTGCAGACCCCTGCAGAGGGTCACTGTAAATCAGTCATGACTTGACAATACTTTGCACCGTCACCATGAAACATGGCTGCGGTGAAGTCTAGAAGGCTCCAACCCTTACGAGGTAAAAATTTTTTACAACTTGTCTTATACCCTTCCTCTTTATATATAGATGAGGAACACACAGGGGGGGAAAACAATGGCTGCCACTCGGCTACCTAGATAGGTAGGGCCTGGATTTTGCTTGAAATTACAACTGACCTTCAGATTACAGAGATCAGTTCCTCCAGAAACAATGGCGGCTTCAGAGGATGCCCTCTGAGGCATCATTTCCCTGGTAAGCTCCCTTCCCTCCCTTACTCCACCTGCCTTAGGCACTGCTCCTAAATCTTCAGGAATTTCCCAAGCCAGAGCTGGCAACTCTAGTCAATTGCCACCATGCCTATTTTGGCCCATATGAAGGCACAGTTTGAAAACATCGTGTTCCATTTCTTCTCCTGTGATTGCATTGCTCTCCTGCGAAGGGTGTGTGTGTGTGTGTGTGTGTGTGTGTGTGTGTGTGTGTGTGTGTGTGTAATCTGAGGGTGTCGGTGCTGTATTTCATGTGACAGGATGAAAATAGAACTGTGCCTTGTCAATGAGGGGGAGTGAGTTTTTTTACGGGGAGCGCTTCTCCTTGAGCTAACTCTTGTCACAGAACAAATAGACTGCATACAGGCAGGGAATTCAGCGAAGCTGCCAAGTCATGTATTTTGATGGTCAAATAAGGAGTGATAAATATAAAGTGGAGTTCATGTTTCTGGCTGATGGAAACTCCATTCGAGTCTATTTCCACTATTAATTATTAAATAAATGCACCGGAGTCTTTCCTCTCCTGCCCTTTAGAAGACAAGTTATATTCTAATCTCTTTTAATAAATGAGCAGATTGTGAACCAAGAGGACATTTTATATCTTTCATACTTTGAGGATTTCCTGAAGGGCCACATTAAAATATCGTATGTTGTTCGTGTGTAGGAGCTGTTAAGGTAAACATTGCTCTTGAGCTAGGGCAAAAAATATTCTGCACTGTGGTTGAGCAACAACACAGAATTTACAACAAAACCCATCTTTTAGAACCTTGAAATTATGGGCCAGCTATACTGAAATAAATGCCCTCTTCTTATTTTTTTTCAATTTATTTTGGATTTATATCCTACCCTATCCCAGAAGGGCTCTGGGCGGGTTACAACACAATCTAAACATTCCACAAACATTAAAATATAAATCCAAATTTAAAATTGACCAGTTAACAATTTAAGTTAACAAAATAATAACAAAAAACAACAGTTAACAAATTAATAATGTAAAAATTTAAAAATGCTGTGATTATGGTAATTTAATAACATGAACTCATCCTTCCCACCTTCCACCCTTTCCTCCTCCCACTCCCCCACCCCCACCCCAAAGACCAAAAAGATGTTATATTGCATTCAAATAATCTGGCTGGCTAGTTGAAAAAGGCCTGGTGGAACAGCTATGACCTGCACTCCCTGAGGAATTGACATAATTCCCTCGGGGCCCTGAGAACACCAGGAAGTTTGTTCCACCAGTCCAGAGCCAGGGTCATAAAAATCCCTGGCTCTCGCTGAAGCTAGCTGGATATCCCTCAGGCTGGAGATTACCAGGAGGTTCCCCTCCGATGAATGGAGGGGCCTTGTAGGGCAATATGGGGAGATGCAGTCTCAAAGATTTAAGTAACTACCTGAACTAGTTTGGTAGCATACCAGCAAAGAACCTGTGATATGACTTGAGAGGGAAACAGTTTTGTAGCAAAGTGATTCAAGCTAAGGAAAGTGATTCAAGCTAAATCCTCCTATCAAGAGGATTTGGGAGATGGCGTCAGGCACCCCACCGAAAAACCGAAAGTGATGTTCATGACACTGAGGGATGCTGTACGATTTCCCTTGGGATTTGCAATTTCCCCTCCACCAGCCTTTGAAGTACTGGTTGGGGAGAAGATGCATTATGAGGAGGTCTCTCGAGGGCCCCTTCCGCACATGCAGAATAATGCACTTTCAATCCACTTTCACAATTCTTTGAAAGTGGATTTTGCTATTCCACACAGTAAAATCCAGCTGCAAATAGAAATGAAAATAGACTGAAAGTGCATTATTCTGCATGTGCGGAAGGGGCCCAAAAGATGCGGACACACAACTAAAAACAGGGAGTATGTCCCACTGAACAGAGTGAAGTTTACTTCTGAGTGGATCTGTTTAGGATTGCTCCCTATGTAGTTCATACCTGCTTATAACTGAACAAAAAAAGTCCAAATTTTTTTTGGGGGGAAGGGAGATTATTTATGTAGTTGTTACATTGCACCATATCTTCCTTCATTAACAGCAAAATCCCAAGCAGAACTGCACTCTTCTAAACCCACTGAAGTCCATGGCATTAGAAGGGTCTAAATCTCTCTAGGATTGCATTGAAACTATTTACAGCTAGATAATGTGACTTTTTCAAAAAGTCTTTATCGTGAAGTCAGAACTGTTAAAAAGCCTTACAATGATATTGTTGTTTCAAAGTGAAAACAAAGCAAAATGAAACAAAATAAATACATTTGGGTTAGCCTCATATTTGCTTTAGCCAGTGGGAAAAATGCCAAGTGAAAAGTTATCCTAGGATTAATTATCAATTTTTGAATTACCTGTTTTCTCTTGAGGGTCTAGGCAGCAAGGGTTCCAAAAATTCTTGTAATGAAAGCAGCCTAAAATAGACCAACAGCAAGCAATACTGTCTCGTATAAAACAAATCAATGTAATGGTTTTTATTTGAAGCTTTGTGGACGATCAGGACTGTGGAGGCCCAGAGCCCAGGGCCAAACATAGCCTCAGGGCCAGTGGTGGAATTCAAATAATGTAACAACCGGTTCTGGTGGTGGGATTTAAATAATTTAACAACTGGTTGTTTACAAGCACCATTTTAAAAACCGGTTCTGCCAAAGTGGTGCGAACCTGCTGAATCCCACCACTGGTCAGGACCTACCTTCTGCTCACCCCCTAAATGCTCTCAGTTAATAATACAGAGACAGGGCTGCCAGTCTCCAGGTGGTAGCTGGAGATCTCCTGCTATTACAACTGATCTCCGGATGACAGAGTTCAGTTCAACTGAAGAAAATGAAGCCCCCAAATCCCCAGATATTTCCCAGCCCAGAATTGGCAACCCTATACAGCAGTGATGGCAAACCTTTTCAAGACCGAGTGCCCAAATTGCAACCCAAAACCCACTTATTTATCGCAAAGTGCCAACATGGCAATGTAACCTGAATATTGAGGTTTTAGTTTAGAAAAAACAGTTGGCTCTGAGGCACGCGTTGCTCGGGAGTAAGCTTAGTGAAGCAACCGTGCTTCAAATGAGTGAATCACAATCCTAGGAGGGTTTACTCAGAAGCAAGCCCCATTGCCAACAACCGAGCTTACTCCCAGGTAAAGGATCATGCCCAGGCCAGCCTAGATGTGTGTGTGTGGGTGCCTGTGGCCACCCCCCTCCCACATGATGAACTCTGTGTGCAAGTGCCCACAGAGAGGGCTCTGAGTGCCACCTCTGGCACCCGTGCCATAGGTTCGCCACCACTGCTATACAGGGAGCAAACCTAGCCAGGTCTACTCAAAAGTCAGTTTCATGTTATTTAATGGTGTTTACTCCCAGGAAAGTGCTATTAGGCCTGAAGTCATAGAATATGTAATATTGACATGATAAATGTGTGTGTACATTTAGTACGTAGCATTATGATAAATCATTAATAGCCATGAATACATATTGACTAAATAATCTTTCTATTTAACTTTATAAGTGCCTACTCTGAAGGTCAAAGGTGAAAGTTGAATTGGTACCACCTTTCTTTAAGCAATATGAATCAATACGCTGGAAGCTCTCATCCTTGTGCTTCCTGTGTCCCCCACAATAAGCCAAGGGCAAACTGAGGACCAATCTTTGGTTACTAGACATGTCTATTTTACAGAATATGCCTCTGAATACTCCATGGTGGACTTGGGAGGGATATTATTTATATGCTGTGCTTGTGAGTTGCCCAGAGCTACCTGGCAGATAACTTTTGGAAATGGAATACCAGCCTTGCCTTGATTCAACTTATGCTAAAGGAAAGATACCTTTCACTTAGAAAATGAAGCTACAGAACTACTCATTATGCTTGTATTATTTATAAACTTTTAAATGCAGGTACTAAACCCATAAGATACCTGGTCAAGCTGGATCCTATCAAACACTCTAACTCAGTAATAGCAAATGTAAACGTGGAATGTGAATTCACCAGTCCTGTGCCCCAAGAACCAAAACGGGCTATTTTCCAAAAGTATCATGAACGTTCTATCTCGATTCCCTAAAAGCTGATGAAATCCTTTTTTTGTTCCCTTGCTATTGACGGCACTTTACACTTTGAAGCCCTGGGTCAGCTTCTATTGCTGCACAGCAGCCAGAGAAAAATCAATTCATTCCCAGAAGAGAAAAAATGCTACTGCAGAAGGTCACCACATCACCACAGAGTCTGCTGCCCAGCCTCAAAACCTTGAAGGGAGACAGTGGGGGAGATTGATCCAGATAACCCCTGGCTAATTAAGGAGGCTTCTGTTTTTCTTCCTTCCCTCCTTATTTGTACCACTAATAATCTAATTTGTAGCATCTATTGTTGCATTCTCCAACAAGTTCAGGCAAGATAAATAACAGAAATTAAACACAGTCTCAAAATAAATGATCAAATAAACTGCAGAAATTCAGTCCATAACCAAACCACTAAAGCACTGGTAACATTCATCTGCACAATTCCACAAACTATAATGATGTCAACCACAATTTCTAAGTCCAGAAATATAGAGACTGGAACCTTCCAGCTTTTCCATCTATCTCACCCAAATCTCCTTCTCATTACAAACTCTGTTTCGGATTCCATTGTCAGAAGCATATAATTTCAGGTGGGTAGCCCTGTTGATCTGATGTGGAACAGCAAGGTCTAAGCCCATAGCATCTAAAGATCAACAAGATTTCCAGGGCACAAGATCCAAAAATCAAACTCCCTTTATCAGTTAAGGTCAAAAGTATATAACTCTCCTTAGAACTGAACTGCAAACATGTTTATTTTTGCCAAGTTTGTGCCTGGTGGGTCTTTTTAAGGGGGTGCACGCAGTGATGGTAGTTGGATTTGCAGATAAGCAAGTGACTCTTCCAACTGCAGATACCTTCAGAAAATTACATAAGAATCCAGCAGATTATTTGAAGCCAAAGCATAACATGTTCAATTTGCACACAGGCTAACTATGCCACATTCTTAGTATTCTGTGGCTCTTTAGCAGATGCCAAGTGACATTGAAACAGTAAGTTTTACACACTTAATAACGTGTCCTTAACAATGAACAATGCTTCCATAAATTTGATAATAAATAAACACACTTCAGGCCTGGAGTTTGTTTGTTTATTAACATGCCACTCCATAGTAAGATTAAAAAGAAAATGTTTTATTTAGATATGGGCTGCAGCGATTTAAATTTATTTACCATTTGAGAGCCCAGCAGACAATGAAGTAAACTAAAACACAAAAAGGCATTTGACTGACATTGCACTTCAGCAAGTCTTGTGTCTTGTGTATCCCATGTCACTATCTGTATCCTTGCCCTACCCTGCTCATCTTTTCAGAAAGGGCACATAGACTAGGATATGAGAGACACCTATCATGCACACATCGTAAATCTCAGCTAACTTGCTGTATTGATCAGGCATAATGTTTGGTAAATGAGAAGTTTTCTTGAAGCCGGAGAACACAGCAGACCTTGGCCTGCTTAACCAAGGGCATGTATGTGATAGAACAATTGCTTCTCTGCACAAGGAAACTCATCTTATAGAGGACTCTGCCCCTAGCATCCCAGAGCATGTTCATAATACAGAGAAGTCAGGAATAACTTTAATTCCTCCTAGATTACAGGCTCTATTCTGACCAAGTTTGTAAAGCCTTCTGAGCTAGCCCAGCTGTTGATTGGAATCAGCAGGTGTGATCTCCCATGTACTCTTATCTAATAACCTTAACACTAGTTACTATGGGCTGGTGCCAACCGTCTTCTAAGCAGCCTTCCTCCAACTTAAATGGTTTTTCTTCCAACTTTGGAGGCTCTTTCTCCAGCTGAACAGACACTTAAATTGGAGGAAGAACTCAAACTGGAGCCAAAGTGAGAGGCAGGGTATAAATATTTGAATACATAAATGAATAAATAAAGTTTGCTCAGTGCAGTAGTAGGATTGTGGTAAGATCCATCCCACTGATTGGAAAGAAGGCCCTCTTAGAATTTTTATTATTCTTTTCTCAGAGATATAGAACCCATCCTGATCACCTTCAAGGAACTTAAAAGAAACAGGGAAAAGTCAGCTGCCCTTATAGAATTAGTACATACAAAGTTAACTCAGCTGCAGCAACAATAACAGTTGCTTTTTTATTTATTTAGAGTATTTTTATCCCGTTCTTTCTTCACAGAGCTCAGAATAGTGCACAGAGTTCTTCCAACATCCACAACTGAGGTAAGGGAGGGAGAGGAAGAATGTCACCCAATAAGATCCATGAAGCATAAGAATTTGAGCCTGAGTTTCCTAGATCCAGGACTCTAACCACTGTGACACACTGCCTCTGATGACAACCAAGTGAGCAAAAGCAGAAGTTACAGACAGGCTAAAATGAGAAACATACTGATCCCAGATCACACACATCAAAATGGAATCATGGCAATAGCCTACTTAGCATATGTAAAGTATTTTCCCACATTTTCAGATTGCCTCACAGACATGAAATCAGCAAGCTGTCTAATATAAGAGTGACCTAAATGTGTCTAAATGAGAACAGTGGCTTACAATAAGAGAAACAGTGAATTTGTACCTGCAATAACATTCAAACCCAAGTATGGCTCTTAGTCAGTGTACAAAGCCAGTTCCCTATAACATCAACTATGTTACATCAACTATGGAAACAATCCTAACCTAAGTCTGCTCCGTGTCATTCAGTGGGGCTTACCCCTAGGAAAGCCTCATTAGGATCCTTAGCCTTCAGTACTATGCCTAGGTTGTCTGGACTATATGTGTGTTTCTGCTTTTTAGAAAATGTGTCAGCCAGACTGGTTTTTATTTATTAAAATATTTGTACCCTGCCTTTCCAGGGATTCAAGGAAGCTAATAAAAAGCCAGCAGGCAAAGAATAACATAAAGCACCTAAAATAACAACACTAATAACAGCACTAATAGTGATAGCAAAATCCCCTGTGTAGTTTCACAGTGCCACAGAGCCATGCAACTATAACACCCTCTGGAATAGGATTAATTTGCAAGCCCTCCTTAAGAGTACAGTGTAAGGATGCCCTACTCTGTTCCAGAAACTTGCCCCAAAAGACTGAGGATCCCCACAACAGGCAGAGAAGCAGCAGGTCAAACTATGCAAGACCACAGTGAGGAAGAGGAGACCACAGGAATGTAAACTGTTTGGGAAGGAAGAATAGTAAAAGATGTCCCAGAATTCATGAAAGGAATGGAATTTCATTTCCCCTCATTATCCACAGGCCAGATAGGAAATCATAAATTCAATACAAATTACGGTGACGTGTTTAGACACAGTTTTACACTAATACAATTCAATGACTTTAGAAGGGCACAGTTGGTCCACAGGAAGGAAGACTGAGAGAGACTGAATCACAAGTTGCTTAAGAAGAGAGTTTGGATTTATATCCCCTCTTTCTCTCCTGTAGGAGACTCAAAGGGGCTTACAATCTCCTTGCCCCTCCCCCCTCACAACAAACACCCTGTGAGGTAGGTGGGTCTGAGAGAGCTCCGAAAAGCTTTGACTAGCACAAGCTGGCATGTGTGTGAGTGCACAGGCTAATCTGAATTCCTCAGATAAGCTTCCACAGCTCAAGCGGCAGAGCAGGGAATCAAACCCAGTTCCTCCAGATTAGAATGCACCTGCTCTTAACCACTATGCCCTGCTGCTCCCTAGCAGCTATAAGCAGCTATAAAGAAGGATACAAAGGTGGGAATGGGGACAGAGTGGACAATAAATGAAGTTGGAGGGAAGCAGATTACAATACCAATTCTAAATATGTTTAGCTCAAAGTGTGCAAGTGCACTTTCCATAGTGATTTTGATTAGAGATACCGTGGTCCACATTCTGGCCTTTCCGCATCTTGGGTGTTACTGTTTGTTTAAAAGTGTTCTGGCCTGTGTCAACAGGACTTAAATTTTTTGTGGCAGCACTAAAAGTGCCTAGTTTGGATAATTTTTAGTGACATCTGTAAAAGGGCTTGAAAGTGGTTGCTGACTGTGGAATTATCATGCTCATTCCCAACTGGCTATCATTAGTGGTATCAGCACACAATCTGATTAGTTATGTCACATTGTAACAATGTCCTGTTCAAGATGTAATCTGTGGTTTCCCAGATAGCTATTGTGGAGAGATGAAGAAAAAGCCCGCCCAAAAGCACATCCGAATAGGAAAATAAGCAATATTCCTATCATTGACAGTTCCTTGAGGAAGTAGTTCTGCTTCTCATTTGACAAATTTCCTAATCACATGTTATAAAATGTTGCCCCATGAGACAAATTGCCTAGAGAGGGTGTGGAATCTTTATGTATAATACAATTATGGCAAAAAGAAAAAAACAGGCCTACCAGCACAGTCACATAACAATGCCTTGTAAATTATGGCATAGAGTTTTGCTAGCTCTTTCTAAGTAATTGAAGATTTCTTTGGAAATCTCATGAATCTGTGAAAAAATATTCTTTTTTTTCTTCTTCTCTGATATCTTGGCTGATATATATATCAGCTGCCTGGTCACAGGTGCTTTCAAAATCCTATTCGAAACATGCATGTGGGGAAAACAACTGATTGATCGAATTGCTCTGGTTTCTCATTTAAGGCAGCATAGTAAAAACAGTTTGATGCAGAAAGAGACGTGCATGGCAGATGTCACCAGCTAGCAAAATAATCCTAAGCAGTTCTCCTTGGAAGTAAGTTCCATTTTATTCAATGAGGCTATGATGATTTCACATTTCCTTTTTCACTGAACTGAGCAGCTCCTTTTTCTTCCGTTTCTCTGTTTGGCCTCAGATGTATAAAATGTATGTAGGTGTATTCTGTTCCACCCTAGGAAGCTGAGGAACTGAAAAACCCTTCATTAGTATATGCCTGAAGATGGCACATGAGAAGCTGATATTAACTCGCAAAAGACAAGCTCTTTCTACACAAGCCCCTGAAAATTATTTGCAAACATTTTCAAACCCCCTCACCACCATTTGTCTGCACTCATTCCCTCAAAAACACTTCCTGGTCGGCATTTTGTGGTTGTTCCAGTTTTTAAAACTTTTTCTTAGATTTGCAGCTATGACACTTCAAAGCCTTGTGCTGCAATTCTCTAAGGGTCTTGCCTACATAGCAGAGGTGTAGCAAGGGGGAAAAGCCCCCGGTGCACCAGTGTGTCCAATGCCCCCGTCCTGCCCCGGAACACCTCTGTCCTGCCCCAGAACACCCCCACCATGCCCCCAGAACGCCGCCACAGGGGCGCATGCCCAGTATGTCATGCCCTCCCTACCCTCTTAGAGCTACGCCTCTGCTACATAGGAAGCTAGACATGACCCCCAGATTTTTTTAAAAAAAACTTGACAGAAATACAGCAAGAGATGGATGATGTGAGCTCAGCAAATGGTACCAACAAGGAAGTCCGGGGACTGCAGAGCAAGGTGGGAAACTTTTTAAAGAGATCACACAGAAAGTGAAAACATTTTCAAAATGCTTTAAACAAGAATAGCTACAGGACAGCATTCAAATAAAACATTTCCAGGTAGGAAATAAAACGTTTTGAGCTAAACAACACGTGGACCTCCATGAAGGAAACATTTTTATTTCCTGGCCCAAAACATTTTATTTGGTTTGTGCAAAAAGGGCCACAAAAATGTTTAAATTCACTCTTACTGGGAAATGTTCAAGCCAGACAATGAGGACGGTTTCAGTTTTAAATTTGGCAGGTGAAAAAGCAACAGAAATAAACAGTCTCCAATTTTTCATCATGCCCTTTTCTGACAAGCTATTTTCCCTCACCTTTTCTTAGCTTTTCCCTTCAGCGAAGGATTACCACTTCTCTTTTTCACTTCCCTCCTTCCCTCTTCTCCTTCTTTAGCCCCCACCACCACCACCCATATTCCTTCCTGACTGCCATTCTCAACTGCCACTTTCTTATTTCAACTGTAGAATTCATTTTGAACCTCCTGCCAATCAGGGTTCTCCAACCAGTATAAGGCATTGGCAGTTAGCTGTCTGTCACAGAGGCTTACTCCCAGGAAAGTGTTATTGGGACCACAGCCTCCTTCATGGCATCACCTGATCAACAAAATCCCAGTGATTTAAGAACCATGAACGGGCTTTCCTGTGGGAAAACAGTTATTGTTAGATTTATTTCTGTCATTTTGGATCTTGTAGCTGAACTATTTTAAATAGGGAGGGAACACAACTTTCAAATTGACATGCCTGGGGAGCAATGAGGCACATATTGTGTAAAGGCTTTTATTTATTTAATTTTAAGTCAAGAACCATAACCATCAGTTTGTCACTACCAGGAGCCATATCAACCTGACTAGTAATCAAATGGACTGCCCATATGGTTCAAGGACATAATAGGGCTCTCTAAAACATGAGGACAGTTGGATGTTTACCATTTCCACAAGTGACTGGGCTGTTTTTTCCAGAAATATTTGTGTTCTAGAGCTGATGCCTCTGCGGTGGTTGCTGCTATTTTAACCAACCAACCAGTCTGGTTTTCCTTGAGCATCAAAAACAGCTGAGATTCTCTAACAGAGCAGGAAATTATCTCTTTCTTGTCCAATATTCATCCATCAGTAAAAGTGCCCCTTAAGTATTTTCAGGATACACTGATATCACATAAAGAAATAACCTTGGTGAGATTCCCTTGCAGGGCACAGCAAAGGGATCTTTAATACCATGGGTATGACTGTTTATTTGTGTATCAGGATGACAAGGGAGATAACCAGTGTTTACAGCAAATTGTCCTTTTTTATAGGAGAAAACATTCTGGAATATAAAAGGTACACTGCTAGAGGCCAATCTGAAAATGAACAAATGAAAACAAATCAGATATGATTATCCTGTACAGATATAAGTTAACATTACTTCCCATAGCTTAAGTTCCTCACTTCCTAAACTGTTGAAGTGGAATGTTCCCCTGCAGGCATTAGCCAACCAGGGATGAAAGTGGAATTTTTTTCAGTGGTGAGAGCACTGCTACTTTATTGCTGAGGGGAATTAAGTGCAGCAGAGGTAGAAGAGAAGAACAGTAGAAGAAGAGTTTGGGTTTATATCCTGCCTTTCTCTCCTGTAAGAAGACTCAAGGTAGCTTACAAACTCCTTTCCCTTCTCACAGGCACCTTGTGAGGCAGGTGGGGCTGAGAGAGTGCCGAAGAACTGTGACTGGCCCAAGGTCACCCAGCAAAAATGTAGGACAAATCCAGTTCACCAGATAAGAGACTGCTGCTGATGCGAAGGAGAGGGGAATCAAACCTGGTTCTCTTGGTTAGCGTCTACCTGTTCTTAACCATTGCGCTACGCTGTATATATGAACTGAACTATTCACATAGGACCTTAGTAGTGATCATGGCTTGTTTGACTTAGCCCATTCTATGTAATTAACTTTAAAACAAATATATTTCTGATTAGTTTTTTATCATCTAGAATTTTTTTTCTGTTAATCAAATTGATATATTTCTAGTGGTGATGGCAAAGCAGTTTCTCAATGCCTGAGAATTCTGTAATTCTTTGCAAATAACAGAATCCAGATCCTGGAGGTGGCTGGGGATAGCGCCACTTCCACACAGGCTCCCTGCCATTTCCACACTGGCTCAATGCCTCCAGAGGGCTTTCAGGTGGTGCAGGGAGACAAAAGAAACAAAAAGCCTTCCTACCCACAGAGGAAAACAGAGTTAAGTCCATCCTCCCCACCATTAGCGTTCCTGGGGTGAAAGCCCAGTGGAAGCCAACCAATGTTGGCTCCGCCCCCAGGAATACCCACAGGATTCTCCTATAAATTATGCTGTTGTAACTCTGGAAGTGGTGCTGGAGGCATGTTGGGTGCCATGGAGCTCTGCGGTACCTACTCACCTTCCTATTTGCCCTCCTGGCTGGCTTAAATTCCACCTCAGTGCCACCTCCTATGGCCATTCCACCTTCCCATCTGGGTTGGACTGTCCATCACCAAGTGGGTAGATTAATGATGTCATAGTTACTGAAAATCAGCTTTTAAAGGAACAGTTACTGGGCATGCTCCAGATGCAATTCATATTACTGATGTTTTATTTATTTATTTATTTCACACATTGTGTGAAATAGTTTGTATGTTTTACATGTATTTTCAACATAGGAATCAGTTATATATTTTAGAATATTTCATATAATTTGAACACTAATGAAGATAGCTTTGGTGAAACCAGATGCGTAGCTGGACCAAACTGCGCCCGGTGTGCATTCTAATTTTCCGCCCCCCATGGCCCCTTCGAGGTGACCCCCCCACGGTGCCCCCCTTCTCCGCTTCCCCCCTTCCCACACTTACCTTAGTTCCTTTCCTTTTTGATAACTTTTTCAGGCTGCAAAAGGCCTGTTCTCAGTAAAAACGGCCTGATGGGAACTATACTTCCCTGGAGACCTTGTGAGCCCCAAGACCTCCTGGGAACTGTAGTTCCTCAGGCTGCTTTTACTGCAAACAGGCCTTTTGCAGCCTGAAAAGGTTCTGAAAAAGGAAAGGAACTAAGGCAAGTGTGGGAAGGGGGGTGCCGCGGGGGGCGGGGGAAGGGCCTGGGGTGGTTCTCTGCGTGCCCCCAGGCGTGCGCCCGGTGCACAGCGCAATCCCCCCGCCCCCTTGTAGCTCCAAGGCTGCCTGGCAGTGGTTGATGTGAAAGGCTGAGAACCCTGGAGTGTGGCTTTCAGTCAGAGTAGACGATACTGACACAGATAAAGCAATGGTCTGACTCAGCATAAGGCAGCTTCATGTGCTTAATTCAAATACCTGCTACAGTGGAGAAGAGCCCAGGTTCAGTCCTCAGTATATCCAGTTTAAAAGACCAGGCAGTGGCCAAGACGACCTGAGAACCTGGAGAGCAGCTGCCAATCAGAGTAGACGATACTGACACAGATAGAGCAATGGTCTGACTCAGCCTAAGGCAGCTTCGTGTGTTTAGTTCAAACACCTGCTGCAATAATTAGTCATCCGATTCAAATTGGAAAATTGACTGAACTGTGCAACTATAAAGCAGATCAGATTCTTGACAGGTTTAGTAATATCCATTTAGCTAGTTAGTCTCTGATTAACAGGAAATACCACTTCTTGTTGTAGCACATCATGCTCTATTCTTCCATGTGATACACTTCAGGTGGTTTAGCTCTTCTGCAAGGGGCTGACTTGGCATTCAATGGCAGTGCAGTCCTAAGCAGAGTCACACCCTTCTAATAGGACCAAAGTCACTGGGGCTTCAAAGGTGTAATTGCTCAGGACTGCACCATCAAAAATCCACTCCTGCAATCAGTCATCTTAAAAATTTGAGATGATTAAAAACAGCCTTTCAATTTGACCAGTTTTCCTTTTAAGATATTCAATATAGAGTCATTACTTTTTGCCTTCCCAATATGAGAAGTCAGTAAGTATGGCTTGCCAACGCTTTAACCAAAGAACAAAGGAATAAGACTGCTTCAGAAATAAACACTTTTTACTGTACTGAGCCCCAATGACTGTCCTCTGCAGACAAAACACAACTAAGACCTGCCTATCAAAGAGTGATAGGCCTTCCACTCTGCAATGACCAAGGATGCGACTATTGCAACACTTGCATTCGTGTATACTAAAAAATAAATGCCTGCGCCAGTCCCTCCGCTAGTTACTGTCTCATTTCCAACTTCCCCATAGGGAAGCAGGCTGACAAACAGGTGTTGTGCCGGAGCTTTAGATGCACCTGGGAGCTCTTCGTTTCCTGGACTCTTGCCAGTCTGGCTATCATTCCCGCAACAGCACTGAAGCTGAGATTGCTGCCTGGGTTGATTATCTTCACCTGAGAATCTACAAGGTGAATTGCACCCAGTTGATTTAATTGAATCTTTCAGCTGCCTGTGATACCACTGATGAGGAAGCGTTGATAACTATGACTGCAGAAACTGGCAGGACTTAGCTAAGCGGTTCGTTATGCTTTGAAGATGGTTTTGATCTCAAGTATCAATATCTAGCTCGTTATCTTCTTGAATGCAGCCGCGGGATACACGATGAGGAGTTCATCTTACCCCAATCCTGCTCAATAGATACCTGAGATCCTGAAAGGTCATTTTTATTTCTCATGTGAAATGAAATGGTGTAATTCACATCTTCTCATCTCAACTATCCTTTAGCACAGCAGTTTGGGTGTTGTTGTGAGAGCTTTACAAACCTGGTGATTCACTGCATATCATTAAACTAACAGGCATCGTGGCAGGAGTCTAGACAAACTACAGGGGATTCCAGATAACATGGTCTGTAGGAATAGATGGACAGTTTTTGATTGAATATTAACTGAAGTCAAGCACAAGATAATATTTTCTTAACTGAGGACTCTTCAGTCTCATGTGAACAGCTGACCTGGATATATGGAAGTGATGTAATCTTGACCTGGTCTTTACCTAATACCAGGTCATGGTAAGAGTTTACCATTATCATCCCAAATTGAATTACAATCTTCTCAGTCCAATTATGTCAACTGAAGTTACAAGGGTGTAATTCTAGGATAGTCTTATAAGTCACATATATGGTCTTTGGGATGGTCTTATAAGTCGCATAGCCCTGATGACTGTGTATTACATGGTCATGATAACTGCACTGAAACTAATCACACAATGGCTGGTCAAGGATACGAGGAGCTGTGGACAACCAACAATAACATTTGTTCAACCTTCCTTGGTTTGCAAATTTATAGAACAATCTTCGTAGTTACTCTAGGCTGAATTCATTATTTTTATGGGCTTATACTAGAGTTACTCTGCATAGGACAGCACAATGCTACATCTAGAGAGCAACGGTATACCTGCAGAAAATGGCACCCAGGGCAAGTACTGAAATTGTGCAGTAATTCCATGAATCCCTGAGGTGGGAAACAGCTTGGAACACAGAGAGGGAGAGTTTATTTTCAGCAAGTGGAGACCCCCTCCCAGTTTGGACCATCAGCCCAAACTTGGTGCAACTCCCAGTTTGGGCCATCAGCCCAAACTTGGTGCAACTCCCAGTTTGGGCCATCAGCCCAAACTTGGTCCAGTCCTCTAGAAACCTGGGGATTGTTTGCAAAAAAAAGTTGCAGGCTTGGCGGCAGCAGCAAGGCTCACTGCCAGGAGCTTGCATGGGATCATGTGCTTTGAACAGCCGGGGGGGGGGGGGCGAACTCTGTTAAAAGCAGTGGAGAGCTTCCTAAATGTCAAGGAGTTCATCTGGAGCTGCAATCCAACTGTCAATTTGCCCCTCCCCCAGCCTTTGCCATCTAGGGGGGCTGCACAAGCTAGGGGGCTGCACAAGCTAAGCGCATGGCTGATCTATGTGGGGGAGGGGTGGGTGGTCAAAGAGCACTCCCAGGAGACCCAGGCAAATGGTGTCTGGGGAAAATGCCACCTCCTCCCCCCCCCCCCCATAGTACAAGTGAAATTTTCTGTTAATAGTTATTGGTTGCCTAGCAAGATCCTGAAGATTAGTCCAGACCACCATAAGAGTTCCACATGTGGTTGCTGTTTTGCAAAGACTCAGCTAGAATTTGCTACTCTACAACTCAATCATTTGGTGTGGCTATCACATAGAATTCATAGTTTTGATATCTAATGGTCTTGCAGCGTAATCCCAAACAGATCTACACCCCTTTAAGCCCACTGACTTCATGGACTTGGAAGAGTATAACTCTGTTTAGGATTACACTGTTGGTGGCTTCAGCCAGCCAGCCAGCTGGATGGGCAGAGGCTTTCTGTTTACCATGCCTTGTCACCTTGACTAAAATCAGTTTATGATACATGGCAGATGGCACATTCAGATAGCAAGGTCACAGAAGCACATTCTTGATTTAAATAAGCAACAACCAATGTTGCAAAGCCTGGTAAAAGGTAAAGGTAGTCCCCTGTGCAAGCACTGGGTCAATACTAACTCATATCACATTTACTAGGCAGACTTTGTTTATGGAGTGGTGTGCCATCACCTTCCCAGTCATCTGCACTTTACCCCTAGCAAGCTGCATAACTCATTTCACCGACATCAGAAGGATGGAAGGCTGAGTCAACCTTGAGCCGGCTACCTGAAACGATCGAACCTGTCAGGATCGAACTCAGGTCTTGAGTAGAGCTTTGACAGCAATACTGCTGCTTGTCACTCTGTGTATTTGGGCCTGGGGTGAAAAGTCAATATGTAAGCATAAGCTAGAGATTCATGAGGAACCACAGGGAGAAAGACATCTTGGTAATCCCATTCCTGTTGCACCTTCCGCAATGTTTATAAAGTGAACAGTGCAATAGACATAAATACGTGAAGTTCAAGTGCAATAATCATACCTACAATTTCATACATTAGGCTTTACAGAATTTTTTCCTGAAATGGTAACATGACAGTTCTCCACCATTTGTTCTGTAATTCAAACCTGCAAAGGAACAATTAGTCTGTATTTATGTCTATTGCAAATTCACTTTATAAACATTGCGGCAGGTGCAACGCAGATTGTTGTTGTTTAATTGTTGCATTGACGTTGCACCAACGTATACGCTGTAATCCCATTCCCGTGTCAGGATTCTCTAAATTTTCAGGGGATAAAAAAATAAAAGTCTCTATCAATCTACATGCTGTGAACAAAAAAAAAGAGAGAGAGAGAGAGAGAAACCCTTCCATTGGTTTTAGCAAGGCACTTCCATCTACAAAAGCCAAATGAGGCTACCTCGGCCCTTTTATCTCACTCTTCTCATTGAGAGTACATAATGGAATCTTCACAAACATGACAACATGAATAAATCCTTTGAAGTCCTAAAAGTGCACCCTATTCTTGCTGACATCAGAAATAAGATTTTTGTCTTATCAGAATCATTCCTAAAACTTTCTTTTAAAGAGGCCAATGAGATGCTTTTGGTACAAGCTGATGTGATTAGTTATTTGGGAAAGTGGATTTCATTTTGGACCCAGTTGTTTTCAAACCATGGGGAAAGAGGGCATTTTTTTTCAAGGCAAAAAGTTGTCTCCTTTTCCTCATAAAGAAGAAATTTTAGATTGTCGATTAGGTCTCTTTTAGTTCAAAGAATTGGAGAAGCCATTACATCAGACTTTTCTCAACAAAAAGGAATGCTCATTGCAGCCACAGCTACACAAAACCTGTCCTAAGAACTATCAAAAGACAGGATGTTCCTTGACATCAACAAAATGATGATTTCTTATAAAGTCATATCATATGGACAGCTTCCAAACCCAGTTTCAGGGCACGATCCACATTCCACTGGGTATATTAATGTAGTTGTCTCTAGAATCATCAGAACAGGTATTACAAACTCTGGGCATCTCTGCTGTTGGAAAACCACATTGTCAGTGCACCAAATACCAAAGCTGTTGCAACTGGCTGAGAAGCGGATTCAGATCCTGACCAGGAAAGAGGGCAGTACAGGCTTGTGACTACTCCTGTTATGCATGCCACTGGTTGTCACATGGCAGCTGGATATGGAAACGGAAAAGTAGATAGAGGGGATTTTCTCCTTCTCCTGCAACTAAAATTCATGGGCAGCCACTGATGAATAGCAGACAGTCAAAATGGAAGCACTGCCTCCTCCAAACTCACAAAATTCACTGCCGCCAGATGCTGTGATAGCCATTAGTTCAGCTATTTATTTCATTTACAGTCCACCCTTCTCACAGAGATTCAAAGAGGATTTATTTTAGTTGGCTTTAAAGGGGGATTAGATAACCTCATGAAGGACAGATCGACCAGTAGTAACTAGTTACAATGACTAAATAACAAGAGCCTCCAGGTTTAGAACAGGTAAGTCTATGAATAGCAGTTGGGGGGGTCACAGCAGAAAGAAGCTGTGGCCTCTGTGCCCAGTTTACAGGCCTTCTGGGAACCCGTGATTGGTCACTGGCCTAGAAAAACATTTGGTCTGATCCAGTATGGCTGCTCTTAGGACTGATTGTGCAACTACCTAGCGTGGTGTAGTGGTTAAGAGCAGGTGGATTCTAATCTGGAGAACCGGGTTTGATTCCCCACTCCTCCAACCGAGTGGCAGAGGCTCATCTGGTGACCCAGATGTGTTTCTGCACTCCTACATTCCTGCTGGGTGACCTTGGGCTAGTCACAGTTCTTCGGAACTCTCTCAGCCCCACCTACCTCACAGGGTGTCTGTCGTGGGGAGAGGAAGGGAAAGGAGCTTGTAAGAAACCTTGAGTCTCCTTATAGGAGAGAAAGGGGGGTATAAATCCAAACTCTTCTTCTTCTTTTTGTAAGCATTGAAGGATACATTGTACACTGCAGCAGCAGTATGGATATTAGTTATTGAGTCGAATCAGATATTGGATATTAGTTATCCAGTCCTACTGCAGCAGAGTCAGAAAATGAAAGAACAACAGAAATGAAAAGGGATAAGATAGTCTTCCTGTTCTGGTCGTGGAAAGTGCCATCAAGTCACAGCTGGCTTATGGCAACCCCATACAGTTTTCAAGGCAAGAGATGAACAGAGGTCGTTTGCTACTGCATAAGAACCCCGACCTTCTTTGGAGGTCTTCCATCAAAGTACTAACTATAGCTAGCCCCGCTTAACGTCTGAGAACTGAGATAGCCAAGTCAGGGTCCTTCTAGACTAGGAAAATCTAAAAATGAACAGAATGTTGGATAAACAATAAAAATAGTGGGGACCAAGAGCGCTCTTGTGGATCACTGTGGCACAAACTCCATGGGTTTGCCATTTGCCCCTTTTTGCTACCACCCAACCCTCTTTTTGGGTCTATTTTGAAGGTGGAAACCTGGAAAGGATGGAAAACGTTCCTTAACTGCTACTACCACCGAAGCCTATTTAAAGAAAAGAAAAAGTGAAAGCACTTTGAAACACTACATTGATTAATCCTCTTTATCTACCTCAGAGGAACAATAAAAGTATGTTCCAGTTTAAACATTTAGGTAAAATTCAGGGCACACTGACTGCCATTTGCATGCTTCTAGCATTGTATGGATGAAACAGGCAAGATAAATGAAGAGTTGTGCTGTGTCTGAAGTAGAGATAGTACATTACGGGAGCTTGACCTTTGCCACAGCCAATAATTAAACACACAGGGGTGATCTCGGCTTAAACAGAAGAGAAACTTTCGCAGAACATTTGCTTGAAATGTGGCCCGGAAAACTTGTTTCCAAGCAAATTGCAGGAAGGCATCTTGTAAGATGCAGAAGCAACAAGGGAAAGAAAGAGAATGGGGAGAAGTGGAAACATCAAACTATTGCAGAAGAGTAAAGTATAAAATATGATGCTTAATTTCTTTGCTCAGTTTAAGAAATATGTTTTGCATATCCTTGTAAAAAAGACAGCAGCGGCCAGGACAGGCTGGGGGACTTAAAACAACCCTGAAAAGGGCCCCATCCTCTGGCGGGGGGACAGCACCAATCCCAGCTCTGCCGCTGTAATGCAGGGGGAGGGAAGAACAGGGCCTGCTCCCAAGCCATTTTACCTCTTGTTGAAATGGAGAGCAAAGAAGCAGGCTCCCATGGCTTCTTCCCAGCTCACTCCCATTTGCACTGTGCTGGGCAGAGGGCTGCCAGCTTACGATAGGGCTGCTTGCTTCTGCAATACGGGGGCTAACAGATCATGTCACTTTGCATGGGGCAGGGCTTCCTGTGAGATGGGGGGGGGGGCTGAAAGAGTTCTGAGGGAACTGTGACTAGCCCAAGGTCATCCAGCAGGCTTCATGGGTAGGAGTGGGGAAACAAATCTGGTTCACCAGATAAGAGTCCGCGGCTCATGTGGAGGAGTGGGGAATCAAATATGGTTCTCTTCATTAGAGTCCACGTGCTCTTAACCAATACACCACACTGGTTAGTGGACATAGATTTTGCCAGGGTCAATGCCCCAGACTTCCTCATGCCCCCCCTCCCAGGTACACCATTGACTTCAACTGATTATTCCTCCCACTGTGGACCACCACATTGCACTCCACATTGCTCCTAAGAATCCCCTAGCCCAGTGGTGGCGGACCTTTGGCACTCCAGATGTTATGGACTACAATTCCCATCAGCCCCTGCCAGCACATGCTGGCAGGGGCTGATGGGAATTGTAGTCCATAACATCTGGAGTGCCAAAGGTTCGCCACCATGGCCCTAGCCTGATAGAGCACAATGGGAGGTGGGAAAGGTGAGCCTGCACTTCTTCAGATATAACCCAGAATACTGTTAACTTAATATGCATAATAATCTTATCAATCAAATATAACATTTTCATTCAAATATAAAGCTTTCTTTTCTACGAACATACAAAAAGGATAAAATGGAAACTGCACTTCTGAAAGGAATGAACAGAGATGCAAAGATCAAGAAAGGTTTATTAAAGACAGTGGGGGGAAAAAGAAATCTGATTGGTGAAAAAGGCTATATGTCCCTACACGGCCTCTGCGTTCAGCAGAGGCCAATTTGCTGGTGGTTCCCAGCCCCTCAATGACACGGCTGGCCTCCACCCGGGCCAGGGCTTTTACGGCCCTGGCCCCTGCCTGGTGGAACACTCTTCCTCCAGCTGTCCGGGCCCTGCGGGACCTTGGAGAGTTCCGCAGGGCCTGTAAGACCGAGTTGTTCCACCGGGCTTTTGGGGAGGCCAGCTGTTGAGGGTGAGCGCCCTCTTTGTCTTTCCCTTTTAACATCTTGGGATGTAAAGACAGGAGAAACAAATTCAATCTTGATGAACAGTTATTAGCAATCCAACAGGATATTTCTGTCTGTGTCCTCCTCTGACAGAAATGGAATTCAATGTTATGAGGGGTTGTAAAGATATTTCTAGTTTGGTTTTTTTATTTAAATGCTTTGTTGCATATTTTCACTGGATGCTCACAGTTATTTTGCAGGATTTTTTGTTAGCTGCTGTCAGTCTCCTTTCAGAAAGAAGGGAACAATAACAATTCGGTGAATGACCGACTGAATAAAATATTATATAAAGTGTATCAAAGGCAACAAATAAAATGTTTTCATTGTCTACACAAAAACATTCAGAAACATAATTCACTGTTAAACTCATCTCTATTTCTGGGATGTGGTAGAAGAGTTGTATAAAGTGTCACGCTGTGGTCTCGATAGTTACCATCAGGTGTTTTCTCTGTTGTGCTGCTGAGAAGAAGAAGATGCAGCGTTTCCATTCCTACTTTCCATTTTCTCTTGCTACTTCACAGCAAGCTGCCTGGCAGTAAGATGAATAAGCCTTACTAGTTTTTGGCAGAGGAATACAACTATTATTGTGCCTTTTACCCTTTTGAATAAAGGTACAATTGTCAGATTATGCATTTTACCCCTCCGGGAAAAGGTGCAATTCTCATGCTTCTGAGGTAATTTTGCTCTGTCAGCAGAGCTGCACACTGTGATCAACATGGGACTGCTGCCCAAAAATGAAAGCCAGGTTTTTGCCTCCTCTCTCCTTGCCACCATAATGAGTGCTCAAAATTACCCTTGGCTGGTTTCCACTGGCAGAGAGAGGAAAATGGACACGGTGACATCACATCACTCAGGTTTGCCACGTGTTATAGACGGGAGAGGCCAATTTTGCTAATTAGTAGTAAAATCCTGAGTAGAGTTACACTCTGCTAAGTCTACTGAAGTCAATGGTCTTAGAAGGATGCAAGTTTGTTAAGGACTGCACTGACAGGGTTATATAGCTTTCCATTTTGCTGGGGCTGGGGTTGCCTGGTCTCCGACTTCAGCACATGTGATATCTGTAGACTTGCTGTCTTTTCCAAGGGGATGAAACTGACCTAGATTGACCAGTGGTACAACTTTGTAAAAAGAGGTTTATATGCTATTGCTAATCATCTCTACATGCTTATCTATCATTTGCCGCTGAGGAAACCCAGTTTGCAGAGTATGATAGTCTGTTCACATTTAACTCAAACACTTCAAAATGTTTCCCCTCATATATCCATTTGGTGACACCAAGGAAGCAAAAACGGTAAAACTTGATAAATGGTACATATCAGCAAATATGAACTTCTGAGGCAACTTGCCAATTAAATCTAGTCATTTGAACTAGTTGTCATGGTGGTTATAAAAGCAGAGGCCAGGCTTGAAAGGAAATACACAAAATGCAAATTTGCAATCTGTAAATCAAACTGAGGGCAACAGATGGTCTGTGTAGGATTTCAGAAAGATCTTTTAAAACACCCAAAACAGACTGGCTGACACATGGGATTCGAGTCTTCAGCACTTGATTCCCATACACTGAATATTCTCCCACTGACTTCATGGTGATTTTAAAGAAATATGGTGGGCCACATTTTGATCTCTGGTTCAGAACTTTGCCCTTGCCTGGAGTCAACAGGAATCCATTCCAAATTAATAAGGCCATAATGTGCCAGAAAAGAAGTACAATTTCTTCTCTTAAGGAATCCCATTCTAGGGGGTGTGCATTTGGATACACCCACGTCAGAAATATGCCTGAAAAATACCTTATTGGTATTTTGAGGCATATTTGGCACCCCAAATATATTTGAGAATTTTTCAGGGCACCAAAAAAAGGGCCTTGAAAAAACTTTGAAATATTGATGATATACCGGGAAGATTGGGGTCAAATATAACCAAAGCAGAAAAACATCATTTTTTGTTTTGTCTACCCCCATCTCATTCTGCTTATTATATGTAAGTATACAGGAAAATGGATGGGGCCAAGAGGGGGGGAAACTATCCCTCTTCAATCAGTGTTGCTTGGCTAAAATCCTGTATAGTAGTGATTCTCACCTTTTAATATCTTGTGTGTGTGTGTTGTCATGTTGCAGCCAGATGGAGTCCCCAATAAGGGTCTTTCAAGGTGAGTGAGAAGAAGAGGTGGTTTGCCATTGCCTTACTCTGCAGAGCCTTCCTTGGGGGTCTGCTTTCCAGGTACTGATCCTGCTAAGATCCCAAGATCTGATGAGATCGGTCTGCTCTAGCCCATGCTGCCTTCCTTCCCACCTTCCTTCCCACCAATAACTATATCAAAGAACTTGGGTCAAACCACAGTAGAAACAGCAAATCATCTAAAAGCGATGGAAAGATGGAGTTAAATCAACAATAAAAGCAGACTCAGTTAAATCACTGATTTAAATGACTGCTTTAAAATATTGATTTAAATAAATTTCCATTTGTTGTTTACACGCTTCCTAAATAGAAGTGCATGCCGACTGGTTGCTGCAACCACAAGGACATATTGATTTAAAAATGGCTGGAACATTCAGTGCAGCTTCAGAGGGTATATTATAAAGGTTTTTAATGTTTTTTAATTTTACTTTTCTGATATCCTATCTTTCTCCTCAATGGGGACTCAAAGAGATTTCTGCTGAAAGTACAAAAATAATCTGATTCAAATAAAAACACCCATCTACTTTTAGGCACACTATCCCAGGTTTACCCTGACTTGTACCCTCTGTTTGGCACTAGCACTGGGAAAGTTGAAATAAGAAAAAAGAATAGGAATATGGCTCACTTGAAGACAAAGCAGAGGACGTGGATGAAGGAGACTTCAGGTATGCAACGTCAGTGCTAGGATTGAACAGGAGATGAAGGAAAGGGAATTGGATGGACTTAGCCTGAGTGAGGACTCTTCATGACTTCTCCTTCCCACCAATATGAAGAAGCCAGACGGACACTTAAAGAAACGAGGAGAGCATTACCAATTGTAGAAATTATGCCCTAATGAGAAAGTGTAGGTCAACAAAAACCAACCCAAGAGAAGCTTGAACACTGCGTAATCACTCTTTTGTTCACAGAGGCAAGGTAATTAGGGGAAAGGTGGAATGTTGCCAGTTTACCAACACATGCTGAAAGGATTCTTAACTACACTCATAATTGGACCAATGCCACAGGTTAAATAGACAGAGATTAGTACCTCCAGCACACTTTATACTCAGAGTACAGTGTTGGGAAATCATGGGGTTTTTTACAGCTAGAGCTGCAGGATGAATCAGTAATCAAACAAAATTGGTTAGTTAATTAGTAGGTGGAGATTTTAATTGGTGGGTCTTGCATGATGAAGGCACCCTAGTGCATTTGTTGATACCTGGAAAGGAACTGATAATAAAACTACAAAGATTGTCATGCCCTTATATAAAGCAGTGTAGGATGTCTCCTCTCCAAACTAAAGAGTCCCAAACGCTGCAGCCTCTCTTCTTAAGGAAGGTGCTCCAATCCCTCAATCATCCTCATTGCCCTTCTCTGCACTTTTTCTATCTCTTCAATATCCTTTTTGTTCTGGGACCCTCTGTCGATAAAAGATCCTAGCAAACTTTTCTTCAGATCTCCGGTCCAGATCTCTGCTGGTCAGAACTTTGTTTTCCTACCGAGAATCTCTGCTGCCCATTGCAGACTTTTTCTCTTTGCTTCTCCTCACTTCACTCCTTAGGTCTCCACGGCATCAATTCTCAGACCCCTTCCAGACCAAAAAGTCTGGATTTCAGGTTACATACCCTTTCCCTAAAATGTCAAACCATGCTACAGGATCTTAACATGACATGACTAAAACCTGGAAGGGTGAAAGAGGGGATGAGAAACAACTGGGAATAGAACACTCACTACCCTTGATTATTTCTTAGAACAATCCCTGGTTCTGTTGTGAGCGTAGTCTGGGCCACGTCACAGTGCAGCATGTCCCTAGAGCAGTCAATCATGCCCAGATAACACAAAACAAAGTCCAAGCTCTTGTCTCAGCATTTCCTGCTTTAAAACAATCACAAATACCTTGCTGGAGGAAGAAGGACGGCTACAGGTGAGCTTTCTCCTGGGGGCAGATGCTTTCGCAGGCAGAACAGATCTGAGAGTTTTCTTATTTAGTAGGCTTATTTCCAATGTATGAAAACAGCAAGCGCAGAAATTAGGTTTGCTACAATGAAATCCAGACAGCAAGATTTTGCATCTCATTGGAACTCTTCACAGTTTTGCTTTTTCAAACTTGGAAACAACTGCGAACCTGGCACAAGCTGCCTGTCAGGCCTGCGCCATTCTCGGCCTGGCAGTTAGCACATACGTCCCTAGGCCACAGCTGTCTCTGTCATTATCATTCCCCCAGGCTAAAGGAGGCCTCTCCCTGATTATGCGAACCTAGTCAATAGAGCTTCCCATTCATTCTTATAGGCTTTCTTGAGGGAATGAACTGCCTGTCCCAAACAATGCCGCTATTCCCACTGTCCTTTCAAATGCTGATGTTATGAGAATGCGAGGGTGGAGGGAGCTATGGGTTGAACCCATCTGTAACTTTCAGGCTTATGCCAAGGCCAGAGAATCAAACTTCAGTTTCGGCTATCTGTGCCTTGGGGATGACATGGTTCCAATAAAGCTCTTGAACCCTTGTTGAGTCTCGATGGATGACTGGAGTAACAACCCCTGACACTGCCTCGCGAGAGGTTCTGTCTTTCAGAGGACTACAGAACACTCACCATCTACGTCTCATTTTGCTTTATTGCATGCTAGTCTGATAGAATTCACGAGGCAGTGGAGACGTTAACGAAAGTTATAATGAGATGCCCTGTACTGAGTTGGTCATTTGCCCATCTAGACCAGGGGTCTACAACCAGTCTAGAGTCAAATGGGGCACAGTAATGGAACCAACTCTGTTCATTCAAAACAAATGCAACATTAAAGTTAAGGGATATGGGAGAGGTATAGGAGAGAAGGCAGCATGGTATAGTCTGATCTCATCAGATCTCAGAAGCTAAATAGGGTTGGTACGTGGAAGGGAGACTACCAAGGAAGACTCTGCAGAGGCAGCCAATGGAAAAACACCTCTGCTTCTTGCTTGCCTTTTATTATTATTATTATTATTATTATTATTATTATTATTATTATTATTATTAATTCATTTTATAAACTGCCCACCCCCGGAGGGCTCTGAGCGGTGTACAACATAAAGGAAAACACAACATACAGGAAGAGCATAAGCAAAATTGCAAATATAAAATAAATATAGCTCTATAACATTAAAATAGTAACTAAAACCAAGTAAATGCAGCATACATAGATTAAACAGTGTCCGACAGTTTTTTAAAAAACTCCTGGAGAGGGGAACGGAAGGCCCCATAGATATAATAGGGCCACCTAATTAAAGGGGGGGGGGGGTGTGCCATCAGCGGCCAACCTCCCCAAAAGCTCGGTGGAACAACTCAGTCTTACAGGCCCTGCGGAACTCATCAAGGTCCTGCAGGGCCCGGACAGTTGGAGGGAGAGTGTTCCACCAGGCCACCTAGTAGAGGCCAGCCGCATCATTGAGGGAGATTGGCCTCTGCTGACCAATCTCAGCTGAGCCCCTTGCTCAGCTAGCCATAAATCATTTGCAATTTGTTTGCACTTACATACATAAATAAGTGCTAGAGTGTGAAGGGAACAAAAGAAGTTTTGACGAGAATAAAGGGATCCTTAGAAGTTCGGCACAAAAAGGATTCCGCACAAAAAGTGAACAGCTGCCAGCAATTTAAGTATGAATTATGTGCTGATTTATCCTAGTGCACTAAAAGCAATGGTGCAGGGACCCCCCCTCCCCCATGTATATTTATTACTTATTGCAAGACCTCATGGGTGCCACTACTCAAGAAAGGAGTTACACCAACCAGTGTTTGGACTGTGGAAACTTTATGGATTATAAATCAGCATGCCAACTGTCAGCAATGTAAAGTTCCACATTTTCAGTTATGCTACCTCTTTACTGATCACTTACTGGACGTTATGATTTTGATTGGCTCTTTAGTTATAAAAAGGTTTGTTCCCCCTGTTCTGGCCCCTTACTGTCTGCTCCAACTAACTGCATCCTAGGACTGGGCCACCTCCAGGTCTACCTGAGATCTCTTCACCAAAGAGAAATGTGTAAGTCCTGCAAAGCACATGCTCTGCCACTAAACTCTGCCCTCTCCCATTTTATGCACATTATGTACACGGAAAAGACATTACTCCATTTAGTCAGACTGTGCAAAAAACCTATTCCCTTCCCCCTTCACAACAAACACCCTGTGAGGTAGGTGAGGCCGAGAGAGCTCAGAAGAACTGCGACTAGCCCAAAGTCACCCAGCTGGCGTGTGCTGGAGTGCACAGGTTAATCTGGTTCCCCAGATAAGCCTCCACAACTCAAGCGGCAGAGCGGGGAATCAAACCCGGTCCCTCAAGATTAGAGTACACCTGATCTTAACCACTACACCACTGCTGCTCCTGAAGTGTTCTTATTAGGCGCATAACAATTGAATGCAGAAAGAGTACTCTTGCCTGAACACGATTGGCAGCTTCGGAAATTTGGAATGGGTTTCTTGAGAGGCAGGTAGCTATTTTTGGATCAACCTGGAAGTCTAGAAAGGTGTACGTTTCTCATTAAAGAGATACTGTCCTCCTTTCATGCATTAATATATCATAGTCTTTTTTTCCCTAACACTTTCCCCTGCCCTTCTAGTTATCTCTCGCCGCTTTTGCCACCGTAGAGGGGAACTTGGAGACAACTCTTCCATTTTCTTTAATCTACTTTTCTTGAATCTTTGGCCTCCCCTCCCTTCCATTCTGCTTGCAACTTCCTCCCATTTCCCCCCCTCCTGCGCGTCTTCTTTCTTATGATTTCCATATGCTTTTTCAAAGCCGAGCAATAAGCAAATGGCACGGATCACCATTCTGGATATTCCAAGGGTCATCGTGGTTCCCCACGCCTTTTACTTTGTGGGGTATCATGCTCCCAGTCCAGACGGCCAGAAGGTTTCTCCCTCCACAGAAACTGCCCATCTCTGCCAGCTATTCTGGTCTCCTGGAAGCTTACAAATGGGACTGAATGTAATCTATTATGAAACAGGCTGTTAAAAATAAAATGTTCAAAATAGCACATTTCTATCTTGCACAGAGCAAGATGGATTACACCAGTGAGTAAAAAGGAGAGTGTTCAAAAGAAGCGAAGTAAAACATACTGGGCTTGCAGAAGCCACCATTTTCTATTAATTATGCTCAACTTATTACATAAGGAGTGTCATCCATGTATCTATTAATAGTGCCTGCAATGAAGCACAACATATTTTAAGGTATTATTAGTGCACAATTAGCAATATATTTATGAGACATCAGGTTGCATCCTCCACTACAGTTATATTTACAGCTTTACTTTTATACAGTTTTATGATGCAGAAAATCCAGTACACTTTGGCCATCTGGTTAAAAAACAACAACCTTCTTGTGTTGCTGTAATATTATTTTTTTAAAATCATTCCAGACTACATGCTTATTTCTTTTTTTAATTCAGTTTTCTATTTGGGCATTAAAGTCAACATCTAAAACACACACAAAGACCAAAATTGACCAAATTATAAAGCGCTTATAACACAGACACTTTCAGTTTCTGCTTCATTGAATATTAACCCTTAAACCCTAAATGTTCAGCGCTTGGCCATTACTCACCAAAATAAAATTAAATCTTTAACATTATTATTGATTTTTTAAAAAGTCTCACTTTTCTCTATTGGATCTTGTTTTAACAGTTCTTAACCTTCAAAACCAATAGTCACCAGTTTTTTTTTCCCGTTTTGTCTAGATATTCTCTCTAAGGTTTTCAGTGGTCCGTGTATCGGCTATTGGATCTTATTTCCTTTGCATTAGACCAGCCATTCTCAATCAGGGTACCGTGGTACCCTGGTGTGCCTTGAGCATGTCCCAGGGGTACCGCGGCAACACTACCGCCCCCCCTCATTTTTGTAGTGTCTCCCACCGGCGCCAGCAAGGACATGGAGCTGGCCCATGGGGCAGGGCCTGCCACAAGGTCAGCAGCCACCCCCCCCAGTGCTTCCCTTCCCCCAGTGCTTCCTGGGAGGGGAAGGTGGGGTGTGTGGCAAGCAGGGGCAATGGGAGGGGAAGGTGGAGGGTGGCGGCAGGGGTACCGTGAGATATGAAGAGTGAGGTCAAGGGTACCCTGACCTCGAAAAGGTTGGGAAACACTGCATTAGACATTGAGAAACACCAGAGGTATCTCACAGCAGGACATTTCACAGGTTATTATACCCACCCTGCAAATTATAGCTCTGTGAAGTATATAAGACCACCCACCACCCACCACCCACCACCCCACATACAATTCTGCATTGACTTGGACTGGTAGGATAGCTCCTGGCCTGATAGGAAAGTTTGGAAAGATACAGATGCAAAAATATGCTGCACTGGGATAGCTGTGTTGGACACTAAAAGGAAAGAGATGGAACTCCTGCACAGTTAGTTGTAATGGTAAGCACTTACTACAAGGCTCACAAATGGTGAGTCTCAGAGTCAAGACTTCCTCACTTCATCTTTTAAACATGCAGGAAGTCTGGAGCACTAACTGCCCATGGAGCCAGGTCCTGGCAAAATCCAGACACACTAACTAGCATGGTGGAGCAGTTAAGAGCAGGCGGACCCTAATCTGTAAAACTGGGTTTGATTCCCCACTCCTCCACAGGAGCGTCAGACTCTTATCTGGTGAACTGGATTTGTTTCCCCACTCCTATATTCCTGCTGGGTGACCAGTCACAGTTCATTCAGAGCTATCTCAGCCTCACCTACCTCACAAGGTGTCTGCTGTTGGGGAGGGGAAGGAAAAGGAGTTTGTCAGCCCCTTTGAGTCACCTTGCAGAAGAGGCAGGGAGTATAAATCCAAACTCTTCTTCTTCTAAACTGGATGGTCTCTACACAATAACCAGTAAGTTTAGATGTCTCCCATTGATTTCTAAGAATATAAGAGTTTTGCTGGATCAAATCAGTGGTCCAACTAGTTCAAGCTCCTGTTTTTCACAGTGGCCTAACCGTTGCTATGGAGGGCCAACAAACAAAACACAGAGGTCAAGGGCCTTCTTCCACGGTTGCCTTGTTATAGGAGTATTCAGACATTTACTCCCTTGGGATGCAGAATTTCTCTTTAGCCATCAAGGCTAGAGGCCATGCATGGACCACTCTACCATGAATCTGTCTAACCGCCTTTCATTGTAAGCACTTATGCTAGTGAACATCAGTGAATGCAACTATTTAATTATTCGTTAGGCAAACAGAATTTGTCTTTTCCTATCCTAAGTCTATTTCCCACCAAATTCAGTGGGTATCCCCATTTCATCATCTATACTCCACTACACCACACAGTTACTAGAGCTGCCATTTTCCAGGTGGACCCTAGAGATATCTCAGAATTACAACTGATCTCCCAACTACAGAGAACAGTTTTCTGGAGAAAATGGCTACTGTTGAGGGTGGACATTGTGTGCTTCTTGGCTTTTGTTGGAAGACTCAAAGGAGCTTACAATCTTCTTGCCCTTCCACCCTCACAACAAACACCCTGTGAGGTGGGTGGGGCTGAGAGAGCTCCAAAGAACTGTGACTAGCCCAAGGTCACCCAGCTGGCGTGTGTGGGAGTGCACAGGCTAATCTGAATTCCCCAGATAAGCCTCCACAACTCAGGCGGCAGAGAGGGGAATCAAACCCGGTTCCTCCAGATTAGAATGCACCTGCTCTTAATTACTGGGAAAGTGGCCCTTTCCCAGTGCAAGCTGTGGCTCCATGGTAAAGTCAGTGTGGTGAAGTGATCAACAGTGATTGGACTAGGATTTGGGAGACCTGGGTTCAAAGCCCCACTCTGAAATGAAATTTCCCAGGAAACATCTCAAGATTATTGTATGAATAAAAAAGGGGTGAGGGAACCACAAATTTCTTGCAGGAAGGCTGGGATGAAATGCTGCACTGGACAGAAAGCATTGGCTTTGAAGGCAGAGAATCTTTAATTCAATCATAGCAGTGAAATACTCTCTGCACTGGCAAGTCCTTGCCTCTGCCCAGGACCCTGGAGAGCCTCCACCGAAGAGGAGAGAACAGCGAGTGAGAAGCTATTCAGCAATTTTATACATTCAGCTACCACTAAATAATGTCCAGGAATGGTAATCGTATAGAAAATCTCTGAAATCTCTGAAAATCAAGGATAAGAGATAATGAAGCATTGTGAATCTGTTCAACCAACTGGATAGTTCAAATCTAATTATTTGAATACTAGCAGCAAAGCTCATTGTGGGGGGAGATGCAATGGGCCCCAGCAAAGCATTTCCCCCTGCAATCAGCATTACCGGGGCCATAGCACACGCCCTCCCAGCACGACACTTTTTCCACCTAGCGGGTCCTGAGTCAGAAAGGGCAGAAAGGTGTGGCTTGAGGTGAGGGAGGGTGAGAAGGTGAGGATTGGGGGAGGTGGGCTGGACTTTCGGGGACTGTGGGAAGGTAGGGGGAACTAGGAGAGTGTTGCCCCCACTCCAGCAGAGCTGAGCTTGGTCCTGGGAAGGCGGATGGGGGAGTGATGGAATGTTGCCCACCCATGTCACGAGTCCCGCTCACAGATTGGTGGAGGATTTGTTGTTGCAACATTGCATTGCTTAGATAATTCTGAACATTCTTTCATTTTGGGCCTAAATCCAGCTTTAAGGGACATTTCCCCTTTAATTCCCACTGCCACTCAGCCCGGCTCTTTCCACAAGTACACATTCGTCTCTCTCACACACACATTGTACAGAAGAATGCTTCAGAAAACTGCTGCAGATTTTCTCCTCCCATTCCATCCCTTTCTGCTTCTGACAGCACAAGATACATGAAGAGGGGGACCTGGGTTCATTGCACACAAGAGAAATGAAAAGAGAAACAGATCTAATGTGTTGGCTCTGAAAGATGCAGTTTCCCTAGTTTTCCAAGAAGTACCAGTTATATAAAAGTCACCCGTCCCAAGCTGCACAATTGCTTTGCCACATGTTCTTTTAAGACAGCTATTAAGAGAAGGAGAGAACTAAATGAGCTTACCTCCAGCATGGCAGAAAGGAAAAGAATAATTCTGCGGTGAAATTTTTCTTAGATGCTGCTGAGGAAAAGCTGAGGCAACAGACCTATAAGCCTATTTATTGCAACCAGGTCTTTTGAAAGCGAGGAAAAAGAATGAGTGGACAGAGTTTCTTTCTGAATTTGGAGATGCTCATTGTACTCCCATTAGAGCTGCCAACTTTGGGCTTGGAAATACCTCAAGACTTGAGGGTGAAACCTGGGGGAGGGGCGACTTTAGGAAGGGGAGAAGAAGAAGAAGAGAAGAAGAGTTTGGATTTATATCCCCCCTTTCTCTCCTGAAGGAGACCCAAAGGGGTTTACAATTTCCTTGCCCTCCCCCCCTCACAACAAACACCCTGTGAGGTAGGTGGGGCTGAGAGAGCTCTGAGAAGCTGTGACTAGCCCAAGGTCACCCAGCTGGCGTGTGTGGGAGTGCCCAGGCTAATCTGAATTCCCCAGATAAGCCTCCACAGCTCAGGCGGCAGAGCTGGGAATCAAACCGGGTTCCTCCAGATCAGAGGGCACCTGCTCTTAGCCACTACGCCACTGCTGCTCTCAGTAGAGGATACTGCCATACAGTCCACCTTTGAAAGCAGCCCTTTTCTCCAGGAGAAGTGGAATAAATATCTTAAACAAATAAACAAAAACAAAAACATGCTATCTATGTAATCTGAGGATTCGCTGTGATTCCGGCAGATCTCCAGCTCCCACCTGGAGGTTGGCAACCCTAGCTCCCACCCTGGGCTTCCAAATGACATTTCTCAGCTGTTTTACCTGGAGTGTCTCCTGTTCTCCCATCTCCTCTCTTCTTACTGAACAAGGCTACCACACCAGATACTCCCTGACCAGCTACTGTCTTGACTGTTTTCATTGACTTATGTGTGTAAACCCTGGGCTACGCACATCTAGTATGCGCAAGTCAGTTTCTTCTTTTCTTCCTCAGACCCTCTTTTGAGAGCAGTGGTAGTGGGAGACATGGGCCCCTTCCACACATGCAGAATAATGCATTCAATCCACTTTCAATGCACTTTGCAGCTGGATTTTACTATGTGGAATAGCCAAATCCACTTTTAAACCATTGTGAAACTGGAATGAAAGTGCATTATTCTGCATGTGCGGAAGGGGCCTAGCTGATCAAAAAAACGAAAAAAGGGGAGGGGGAAGAGTGTCATATCCTTCCTCAAACTTGAAATCCCAGATGTATTTAGACATGCCTTCCAAATCAGTTAGCCACTTTTTGCCAATAATTCTATCTTTGAAGGGCACTGACAGTTTACTCAAGTTTTAGTCAGGTTACCTTTGTAAACAAAAGCTGAATTAAAATGAGGATGTACAATCTTTGTTTGTCCCAGGGATTCCACTACACCTCTCTGTCAGAATACAGAACATCAGAATGTTGTTAAATGAACAGAAGAGCTGGGGGCAATTGTGCTGTGTGCCGATTTGAACCAGAGCGTTTGAATGAAACCCTCTTCCTCGTGGATCGCCCAAAGAGCTTTTTCAAAAAGGCAAGTCAGGTTTTAGATTTTGGCCTTTCATGGTTCATGTGCTCATTCTTGCTTACCAGGGTGACTAAATATCAGCTGCATTTCCCATGGCTTTTCCAAAGAAATGTCCTGAAGTCGGTTCACACAACACATTCTAGATGAGCGACCCCAGCAAACCTGACATGGTGCACCATGTTCTCTTATACAGTCCAGTGACGAAGGGAGGGGGAATGGCACCTGGGACATGAACTGCTCACACGCCCCGCCCCGCCCCACCCCACCCCGCCCCGCCCCATCCCCCACCAGATGAGTGCAATGGCGGCAGCCAGGGCAAGCTGCCCCAGATGTCCCCATTGCAGCTCCGCCTCTGATTCAGTCACATGTACCATTGCATGGGAACACTGATGCAAATGTACAGGCAGTTCACATGACATGCCCTGATCCACAGGATAAGTGGAGCTAATAGGCCGGGTTTCATGATATGTGTTTTCCTTGACTCTCTAAGCTCACCTGCTCTAAGCAGGTGATCTACCTGTCATTGGTGTTTATGTGCTCCGAAAGCATTTTAGCCTCACCCCATGGTTTTTATACTTTTTTTTTTGCAAAAATCACTTTTTTGTAGGAGTGTGGAGGTCAAACACCATTTCAAAAAAATTGACTTGGATTTGTTTAATATCAGAACTAAAGGTAGTCATGTTACGAAATCAACCCACTGGTTTAATTGTGCCTGCAGCTACTGACACATGCATGCAATTTGGATGGATGTTTGGAGGGACTGCACCGGTCACCCAAGAAAACCACCTCCCAAATTTCAGAAATATTGGTGAAAACATTTTCTTTTTCCTAGCGTTTTATTTGCTCCTCTTGTTATACTTGTGTTTTATGATGGTTTTATGTTGTACACTGCCCAGAGCCCTTTGGGGATATTAAATAAAATAATAGTAATAATAATATTAAATAAATAAATAAATGATGATGATGATGATGATGATGATGATGATGATGATGATGATGATGATGATGATGATGATGATGATGATGATGATGATGCAGGGTCCGCTGCTCAGATTTTTAAAACGCCACTTCTCTCGTGTGTGTGAATTTTTGTTCTCAGATTTCATATCATTAGACTTGGTCTAAAGTTTTCATTTCTGATTGGGACTGGCGTTCCCATAATGAGAATCTCCCCCTTCCTCCACATATCATTCAAAATCAGATGTTTCAATCCATTTAAAACCAGAAATGCTTAACACATCTCACAGGGCTGGATCTTTCCAACTTTTTCATTGGGGAAAAAAGGGGGACGGATGGCTCCTTTGACTACTAAAAGCCAATGCTGAGGATAATGAACAAAAGTCATGGGGCTTTAACTGGCCTGTGCTGAGTGAAAAAGTTGCTGAGTTCCATTATGTTGCATTGTGAGTTCTCCATCCCATTCATCTCCATATCATTTGTGTCTTCCAGCACTATATGTCCCCATGAGTTCTATTATATTAAATGTTATATTAATTGGGGACATGCCAGAGGCGTAGCTAGGCCAAACTCCGCCCGGTGCACAGTGTTTTTTTCAAGTCTCTGACCCTCAAGAGTGCCCCCCCTCCAGCGGCAATAACAATAACACACACCAGCCCTCTTCCCACACTTACCTATGTTCCTTTTCTTTTTGTAGTACTTTTTGAGGCTGAAAAACGCGGCCTATTTACAGTTCAAGGAGAAAGCTGCCGGACGAACTATACTTCCCAGGAGACCTTGTGAGCCCCAAGGTCTCCTGGGAACTGTAGTTCCTCGGGCAGTTTTCCCCCTGAACTGTAACTAGGCCGCTTTTTTCAGCCTCAATTCAAAACGTGAACGCAAAAAAGAAAAGGATACGATAGGTAAGTGTAGCGGGGTTGGGGCGCAGGTGTGCCGCTGGGGCGCAGGGGCTCGAAATTCGAAGGAGGGGCCAGGGGGCGATTTTGCACCCCCCAGGCGTGCGCCCGGTGCATGACGCACCCCCCTTGGCCCTCTGCCACTGGGACATGCCGTACAAATTCTGTGTCCTATAGATGCTGTAGCAGCCAGCATAGATCTCTTTCCATGTTAGCATGGAATTAATAATCTCTCACCATCTTGTGGTTTCTTGCTGCCTTATTTTTAACCTTGATTTCCAATCCACTCTTGAATTTTATGATGCTCCCTAATGTCCTTTTGGTGACCGGGTGAACTTTCCAGTGTCTAAAAATGTATATCATCCCCTCCCTCAGATCTATGTATCTATGATTATCTTTTTTTCCAATATGGATATCCACCCACTCCACAGGAACTCCACATTTCACAAAGAATCCCACTGCAACAAGAGTCTGGCTATTGCAAAGAGTCTGGCTATTGTACACAGGACATGTAGTTAGAACAATGTTGAAGTAGGACTTTTAAAACCCAGCCTATTTGTGTCAAATGTGTTTTCTTTTGATTGTTCTAATTTTACACATATCATGAGCACTCCAGCTGGCAGCTATGTCTGACAGTTGAATGGGGGGGGGGGATTATTTTAAAACTCATACCAGAAATCTTTAAAAATGCTTAAAGGAAAGACATTTATCACGTGCTAGATGGTTCGAATAGTTACTTGACTCAAGTATGACATTTCCAACATTCTACATGGTTTTCCAGGCTCTGTATCCTCATGGGGCGCTTGCAGTTAGGTTTGCAAAATGTCTTCCTGGCACTGCTTTGCAAATTCATAACGGAGTTCCAGGGAAATATTTTGTACAAAATGGAAAGCTACATGGAGCATGTCTCATCCTACTTGCGTTTATCCACACAAAAATTGCCAAGTATAGCATACTCAAGTACATATTTTATGGCCACTATGTAGCTAGAATTAGCATTCATAAATCCTTGGTTTCGGTGGAGGAGGCACAAACTGAAATCCTGCCGAGTATAACGTGTAGGATTACGAAATAATTAATATTGGAGGGATACTCCAGTGTGGCAGCAAAGCAGGGCATAAATCGATCAAATAAATCAGTAACAAATAATACTTGTGTAGCTCTAATGAGATATGTGCAAAGTTTTTGAAATGAACAGAAATACTGAAAACTCAGTTTCTTTATAAGGCAAATGTGTTGCAATATGCGGCGTTTGTTTTTTGTTCCCTTGCTATGTGAAATCTCAAAATGCCTTCATTTGAGGTTGGCTCTGGTTATTCAGCAGTGGAAAAGGAAACATACCAAGGGGCACTTGTTTGCCTGAAAAGTCCTAGATAATGTTCATTTAGTTACTGGTTTTGTGAACCAACATAGGGATGCCTATACCCAAAACATACACCAGTTGTGTGGAAATGAGAGCACACACACACACTTCTGCTGCAGTCCCAATCCACCAGTTACCACAGCGAAATTTCTTAAAAAATCAGCCCCAAGATACACAGAGATGGAAACTGTCGCTCCGCTGCAAAAATATTTAACTAGGAGCTATCAAACCAACATGTCTGTGATACTTTCTAACAATGAAGTGTGGCCCAATCTGTGGATACTAAAATCAACAGATTGGGGCCATGGAGAAAGAAAACAGTTCTGCAAACTTGATGGACCCCTAGTTTGCATGAAAATACTAAAGGTTAAAAAATTGGGGGACTAAAAAACAATGGGAGCAACCTGGGGTAGGGCCACGGGAGAAGTTAACACTAGTTGACTTCCACCTGGCCATTGGCCCTGTTACGCTGGCAGCCAGGGCTTTGGACTTACACCACCTTTTGGGTGGTGTAAGTCCATTAAGCCCAATGGGGCTTTCCAGCAGTGGGGACACCTTTTTTTGTTTTTAGCCACCCCTTGATGCCAGAAACCCCCTTGGGAATAGCAGGGCTGGGCAGCAACAGTGCAACATTCAGAACTTGAGATGCTTTTTTGCGAACTGCTGCTACCTTCGGCAGAAGGACACATCATACCATTTTCCTGTCTTGTGTTTGCGGCAAGCAACACAAAAAGACTTCGCTCATTTTTGAAAAGTACACAGCAGGCGATGACGGTCAGAGGTTCAGGCTGTGTCATTCCTTGAAAATGTCTGAAATTCAGCACCACTTTCTTTTCCAAACTTGAAAGGTCTTCCTGATAGGTTTTTTTAAAAAAAATCTGAGCCAACAAACTGTCAGAGAGAACTCCTTCAGGCCTTGATATGTGGGTCATTCCTTAAAAACTTTTTTCCCCGAAGAGAATAGTTTGAAAACTGTTTGAAAACAAGACTCTTGTCAGAACAGAAGCCACCCTTCACAGCTGAGGAAAAAAAACAGTGGAAATGACTGCAGAACTTCCTGGACTTTCTATACACAGTCACAGCCGAGGCATTACTGCCTTTGCTGGAATAAGGCTTAAAGGCAGAGTGGAGCCCTTCATATAACATCACATAGATGTAATAGTAGACAATGTCTTCCCCATGGAAGCAGTGAGGTGTAGTGGTAAAGAGTGGTGGACTCTAATCTGGAGAACCGGGTTTGATTCCCCATTCTTCCAGATAAATGGTGGACTCTTATCTGGTGAACTGGATTTGTCACCCCACTCTTACACATGAAGCCTGCTGGGTGACCCTGGGCCAGTCATAGTTCTCTTCAAACTTCCTCAGCCTCACCTACCTCACAAGGTGCCTTGTTGTGGGGAGGGGGGGAGGGAAGGTATTTGTAAGCTGCTTTGAGACTCCTTACGGTAGAGAAAAGCAGGACATAAATCCAATTCTTCCTCCTCTTCTTCCTCCTCCCCTCCCCCCACTCCCATAGGGTAGCCAATCAATCAGTTCTTTTAGTGGACTCACTAAGAACATAAGAAAGAGCCTGCTGGATCAGAACAGAGGCCCTTTCCCCACTTACCTTATGCTGCGTGCTACTCTCCTCAAGTAGCATGGGGTCCCTCGGCACTCCCCACTACAGGGGCGGCGACAACGCAGCCGCCCCGACGCTGCCGCTCTTGCGCCCCCTCAGCGCGCAGCATCCCTGGGGCTCCTCAAAATGGTGCCTTTTGATGACCCCGCGTGGAGTGCGGGGTCGTGGGGAAGCCCGGGAGCGTGCCAGAGATGACACGCGCTGAGAGTAGCGCGCAGCAAAGGGTGGCCAAGATAAGTGGGGAAAGGGCCTGTGTCCATCTAGTCCAGCACTTTGCTACTCACAGTGGCCTACCAGATACCTTTGGGAGATCACATGCAGGATGTGAAAGCAATGGCCTTCTGCTGCTGCTGCTCCCTAGCACCTGGTCTGCTAAGGCATTTGCAATCTCAATCTCTCAGTAGCACCACATGTTGGCATATCTGGGCTCAGTTAATTTTCTGGTTTGTTCCCTGACTGAGATTACAGTGTAGATGTGGTCTGTGTGTGAGGGTAAGAGAAAGGAGCAATTGGCAAGCGACAACACAGGTTGCCTTCTGCTTGATGAGCCACAAGTTGTCCAAGGTTTAGTATGCAGCATTTTGGACAGTCTCCGCTTATTCCCACCACTAACACAACTGAGCAGGTGTGCTAGCTGCTGATAGGAAATGATGCTTATTTTTTTGACTTGCATACTTTCTAACCCATGCCTCTGCCTGGCATACTTCTCCAGCACATCAGAGCTCAGAGTCGAGAGGTTCTTTCTGAGCAGCATTCCTTTCACCTTAAACTGCAGATCTTGAGCGTGGACCACAGAACAGCCCCCCCCCCCTTTAACACTCCCCAAAGCTCTGCTGTACAAAATGGAACTCTGAGAAGTAATAATATTCCAGATGACAATAACATTCACAAGTTGTGAGACAAGCCCTCTGGGCAAAACTCCTGTCCTGCTTGCCTGCCTCTGAGCAGGACTGTTCTCAGAGATGCTAAAGGTTGACTGAACTGGTTCAACTCAGGTACATTTTCAGGAGAAATTTATCCCCGGCTGAGTGATGCAGAAACAAAGTATCAACCTAAGAAAAAAGGAAAGGGAAGGAAGGAAGGAAGGAAGGAAGGAAGGAAGGAAGGAAGGAAGGAAGGAAGGAAGGAAGGAAGGAAGGAAGGAAGGAAGGAAGGAAGGAAGGAAGGAAGGAAGGAAGGAAGCCTTATGGCTGTCACAGAGCTACCCCTTATGGCAATAAATAAAATAATTACTAAACAAATAAATGCCAAAACGTTACAGGTAACCTCTGAATTGGATTGATGGCTACATGGATCCCACATCTCTTCTTTTCTCATGAAGTTGTTTTATACTACATCAGATTTTACTGGCAGATGCTTTCCAAGGTCTCAGGCAAGGGCCCTGTCCCAGTCATTTCAATTAGAGATTGTTTAACTGGACCAGCAAATGATTATTCATGTCCTTCTTGTTAGAAACAGATTCAGGTGGCTAGCTGAGCTGGTCCGAAGCAGCAGAAAAGAGTTTGAGTCCAGTAGCGCCTTTAAGACCAACAAAGTTTTATTCATGGTACAAGCTTTCATGCGCCTAAACACTTATTGCACATTGTAGCTTATACCAAGAATAAAACTTTGTTGGTCTTAAAGGTATGACTGGACTCTTCTTATTAGAAACATTTAGCTGATCCTCTGGTGAGCCTTATGCAAGAAGCACTGTCTCTTGTTCGACAGCTTTACGTAAGCCAGCTGAAACCAGACAATATTTACTTTCCATCTTACAGTTTACATTTATATTAGTATTATACTCTTCTTTTTCAAATAGTTGATGTTTCTATTGATGTGATTTCAATTTTATTTAAAAAAGTACAACAAAAAAAGAGATTAGACCTGGAAGTTTATGTGTGCAAAACACTTGAATGACAATTCCCCCATGTGTTCGTGTGCATGCAAAGCACACATAGGAAGCCAAAGCAAATAAAAAATATCCGATTTATTTTTTAAAAGAATTTAAAATGAGAGAGGAGTGGGTAGGGCATGAGGTGCTCTCACAACCAGATATCTCTCTATCCCACCCATCTTCACCCTTTTCTTGCATATGCTATTGCTGAGCAAGGGCTTATTGTGACCACAGCATAAATACATAAGGAGAATAAATTGTCCTCCTGCCTTTCCTCTTTAATCAACCCCTAAACAAACAGAGCTATTGGGGGACTTCTTTGATGCAGTCATCACATCTCACTAACTCAGTGGTGGGACCCAAAAATTTTAGTAACAGGTTCCCATGGTGGTGGGATTCAAACTGTGGCATATCACCAATGGGGCTGGGAGGGGCACAACGGGGGTGTGGCTGGGCATTCCGGGGGCAGGGCATTCCTGGACGAGGCTGTGGCAAGGATGCAGCCGCTGCGCTGGTCCTTGGGTGGAAACAAATGCACACAGGTGCAGGCTGCCACACACGCCGGTGGATCTCCTGCTAGACTGCTTCAAGTTCTGCGCGCTACTGCTGAGAGAAGGGGCGTAACTAAGGCAAAAATCACGTGGCAAAATCACCAATTGGTAACCCCCTCTTGGCACACACAAATAATTAGTAACCTACTCTCAGGAACCTGTGAGAACCTGCTGGATCCCACCTCTGAACTAACTACAAAGCTGCATCTCTGCTAATTAGGATTTCTGCCTTAAGTTCTTGGGTTACAGCATATGGCCAGAAAAAGCAGGCATTGGGTCACCTTCAGCACTGCTGAAATTTACAACTTCACCAAGTATGGGACTTCAAAAAGCAGACATGTTCTGTGGTTCAAGTCCTTACACTGTAGAGCTGTCTTGCCAGCATTTGAGTGCACTGTCATGAAAAGCCTGTATGGTGGTTGGACATGATCCATTGGAGCACGATCCACTCAAGTGCACAAAGGCAGGGAAAAGAGGTGAGGATATAGGCAGTGGTGGGATTCAGCAGGTTCGCACCACTTCAGCAGAACCAGTGGTTAAAATGGTGCTTGTAAACGAACAGTTCTTAAAATTATTTAAATCCCACCACCAGAACTGGTTGTTAAACTATTTGAATCCCACCATTGGATATAGGCCAATGATATGGTAAGATTGCATCAATGCACAGAAGGATTCTGGGAAGGATTTTCAGCTCATAAATAGGATTATCAGCTCTGGATTGAGAAAAATCTGGAGATTTGGGGGTGGAGTCCAGGCAAGGTGGGGTTAGAGAAGGGAGGGACCTCAGCAGGGTATAATACCATACAGTCCACCCTCCAAAGCAGCCATTTTCGCCAGGGCAACTGACCATAAGGCAATATGTCTGTTTCATGAGCCTGCCTCAGAGCTCCAACTCCTGGGTGTTAACTCCAAGGCATATGTATGGTGAGGACAAGGGGATCACATCCACTATCCATGCCCTTGGCCTACCCATATTGATTGGTCACATGAACTTATGCATGAACTTGAGAGCCAGTGTGGTGTAGTAGTTAAAAGTAGGAGCACTCTAATCGGGAGGAACCGGATTTGATTCCCCACACTGACACTTGAGCTGTGGAAGCCTATCTGGTGAATTTGTGCACTCCAACACATGCCAGCTGGGTGACCCTGGGCCAGTCACAGTTCTTCAGAGCACTCTCGGCCTCACCCACTTCACAGGGTGTTTGTTGTGAGGGGGGAAGGGAAAGGAGTTTGTAAGCCCCTTTGAGTCTCCTTACAGGAGAGAAAGGGGGATATAAATCCAACTCTTCTCCTTCATTGGTGAAAGCGCAGAGATCAAAGATATGGCTGGCTATTGAAATCCTGCTCTCTTCTCCCAGGTGTTGAAACAACCTGGTGTTTGAATGCCTGGAAGGAACTGAAAGCAACAAGCCAGCATTATTGTTCTTGCTGATCTGCTAACCTCAAGCTGAAGAAAGAAGTCAATGTAGACTCTAAATAGCTGATACTTCAGCTAGCGCCTATGAAAATAATCAGGGCTGTGTCAATGTTCTTTCCCATTTCCGTAATGCAGCACCCTGGGTGTTGTAAGACAAGCACCATCAGTAACTTCAAACAAGTCAGCATGAGGCTGAGGGTGGGGAAGGAAAGAGAGAAAATTAGATGCTGGAGACAAGAGAGAGGAGGAAAACAAGAAGCAAAAATATCTTCATTTGTCTTTCTAATGTTTCCCTCTTCCTTTCCAACTAATCTGCACATGGATCCGTCACACATAAGAACATTATTATTTCTACAGTGAAAATTGTAGGCTTCCAGAGTGTTATAGAACATGTATCACATATTAACAGACTCAACAAACATGGTATCACTGTAAAGGTAATGTGAAAGGAGTGGCTGGGATTTACCCCCGCTGCCATTGCTGGGGGGGAAGGGACAGTCTCCTGTCGTGGCTGCCCCCCCCCTTTCCTGGCCTCGCGAGCTCTCGTGGCTTGCGAGGCTAGCCTTGCCGCTGTGCAAGTGCGTCGGGTGGGGCGAGGGACAATGACGTCTGGCCCGCTGACGTCGTTGGGGGAGACCGGGCCGGGTGCCTATAAAAGGCCAGTTCCCGGCTTCTTCCTCCTCAGCCGAGATGGATGCGTTTCCCACCCACCTCTCCCAAGATTTATATGTTAATGCATGGTTTATTTTGTCACTGTCGTTGGCGAATTGCGCATGGGGGACTGATCTTTAGCTTGGGAACAGTGGGTGAGATACCCGCTTTGAGGGAACCTCCTTAAGAGGTTTGGGCTGAACAAGCAAAAAAGGGAACAAGCCCAGATATGGGCTTATATGGGTTGTGCCCCTGGCAGCAAGGAGTCTCCAGGAAGTGGCAACCGCCCGTCTGGAATCTCAGAAGCTGCTCCAACGTGCGTTGATTTTCCTCAGCAGACGGGCTGAAGGAAGATTTAGGTGACAGGGGGACAGCGCTTGGGCTGCCCAGCACACAGATCAGACCCCCATGTTGCGCCTTACACTTTGCTTTACCTCGAACCAATATGTTAAATAAAATGGCTACGGCCAACCTTTTTTACCATTCAAAATGATGTGTTGTTGTTTGTTTAATGCAGGGAATAGTGTTGAGGAGGGTTATCAGCTACTCACGTAGCAATACATATTTTAGAAGCAGTCCAGGGCTACATACCCTAAAATCAAATAGTGCTTTAAAAAAAATGTCCTTCATTCGTAATGAAGAGAAACGCATCCGCTTTCGAAAGGCATATCACATTTTCTTTTCATGATATTATTTCACTCAAGCTTTTCCCCCCATTGCTATTTATGGAATGTATTGCTTTTCTACAGGGGGAAATACCCATTATAAATCAAGGTGACTGGGAATGACAGAAAGGTGCAATGCAAACAGCAATATAAAACACAAGGTTAGAAAAAAAAACACTTTAAAGATCAGTCAAGCCAGTGAAAAGCATGCAAAACTGCCTTGTCAAGGTGTAGATGCAGAGCAGAGTTCCCTCCTCCTACCAGCCTGCACAATGCTTTGTGTGGGAAGAGGTAGAATTTCTCCCTGAGGCGTCGTTGGGTGACTAGGAGTTTACCACCACGGACAATTGATCTCCAGGTGGCTGAGATCAGTTCACCAGGAAAAAATGGTGGCTGAAATCAGATCACTAGGAATAAATATGCAGCCCCATTTTGGAAGGAGTTGGCTTGCTCTCCACTGAACATCCCTCACCTAGGAACTGAGTCCTACAGGAGTGACCTTGGGCTGGTCACAGTTCTTCAGAACTCTCTCAGCCCCACCTACCTCACAAGGTGTCTGTTGTGGGGAGAGGAAGGGAAAGGAACTTGTAAGCCACCTTGAGTCTCCTTACAGGAGAGGAAGGTGGGGTATAAATCCAAACTCTTCTTCTTCTTCCTCAAGTTCGACCCCCGAAATCTCCAGGTATTTACCAACCCAAAACCAACAAACCTATTCACGATTCAGGTGCAAAGTATCACCACAGCACGTGCAGGGAAAGGCAAAAAAAGAAATTATGCCAGCCAGGAAAGAACGTTTCAAGCAGGGGAGAATGGACAAGAGTCAAAAGTAAGCAGTTCAGGATAGAAGACACTTCTTGAAGAGGCCAGAGGTTGGGCTGTGGTGTGATGACAGGGAGAGACATAATTTGAGTTCTGCATCAAAGGGTCACAATCTGAATGACAAAAGAGGAAAATAACATGTGTATCTGAAATAAATCGAGATTTGCATTTATTTGGGTAGTCGATATCCATACCTTGGACCCATTTTCCCCACCAAGTTTACTCTTGATTTGGAGCCAGTTGTGATGAGATTCAGAACAATGGAAATCAGAAAGTACTGAAAAAAATGTTATGAAACTAGATTCATGCCAATAGTTCTTTTCACTCATGCACTGTTAAGGCTGCCATTGCCAGGTTGGGACATTCCTGGAGGTTTTACAGGAAGGAGTCTAGAAGGAAAGCAAGAGCTTGGGATGGGAAGAGCTCAGAGAGTGAAGGGTGTGGAATGCCAAAGACCCCACCCTCCAAATTTGCCATTTTCCACCGACAAGCCAGTATCTGTAGTCTGGATATCTAGAAGGTTGCCTTTGAAATAGTCCCGACCTGAAACATACTAATAGAAAAATTTGAAAAACTGACTCTCCAATTGAAGTACTGTATCATCTTTGGAAGTATGTGGGAAACGTTTGGAAATATCAAAAGCAACACTAAAAGATTTTGGGAAATATTTAGGAAATTAGTTTTGGGGAACCAATCAATTTACTTGGGGGAAAATGTGGTTTCTTATACACAGAAGCTGGGCCTGTAGAGGCAAGGAGGAATTTTACTATTTAGTATCTTTATACTGTATTTCTTTTCAGGTATTCGGGATATTCAGCTTACATTCAAGATAAAAGTGATACCCATAGGGATACACCGAAAAGCCTCCAAAATGAGACTGAGGGATCTACAAGCATCATGAAAGGAGAAGCTCAAAGGGGTGACTACTGCACCAGCTCCTTTCGCCTACTCTCCTCACAGCTTAAGGCACCTTGCAGCCATTGAGGTGAGGTGAGGCTTCGAGAAGAGTTCCGAAGAACTGTGACTATTGGAAGGTCTTACAGGAAAAGAAGGAAGGTACAAGATGCGGAGGCATCTAATTCCCTCAAAGATAAGCCTCTGCCACTCAGGTGGAGGAGTGGGGAATCAAACCCGGTTCTCCAGATTCGAATCCACCTGCTTATCATTCACTACCAGATACTTTAAAGGGGGGTTGGACAGATTCACAGAGGAAACAGGTCAATCAGTGGCTACAGGTAAGGCTGTAGAATCAGTGATGCTGAAATGTCACTTCCAGTTTCAGAACCAGAAATGAAGACATATAATCAGTGATGCTGATATGCTCCCCCCCCCCCCATTTTGCTCCCACTGCTCCACAGAACATTGATTTCCAGGTGGCAGAAACATGGATTTCCAGGAGTAGCAAGATGCCTACCTGCCATGAAAGTGGAGTAATGTTTACATTTATTTTATTTATCATTAATGAAGGCTTTCTGAGCCGGAATCACTAGGGTGCTTTATTATGGTTTCCGAACTGTGTGACTCTATATTCTTAGCAGCATACTCTCCTAACGTTTTATACCTGCATTTGTTAGCTGTAGCATCTTCAGAGAATCTGATAGTAGAAAAAGAAAAAACAAGTGGAGGCATACACCTGCACAATGAGTAAAGAGTCGATAAGGTGAGAGCATCTGAACAGAAGTAGTCTGGCCTTTGTTCCCTTTGATTGTCTATAGTCATCTAGTGTTTGTGTGTAGGTGATTAGTCCACTGTCTTGACTCTAGTGTTTTTCAAGAGCAGCAGCCAAATTCTGTAATTCATTTTCAAGGTTTCTTCCTTTCTGTTGAAATTGTCCACGTGCTTATGGATTTCAATGGCTTCTCTGTGTAGTCTGATGTAGTGGTTGTCAGAATGGTCCAGAATTTCTGTGTTTTCAAATAATATTCTGTGTCCAGGTTGGTTTATTATGTGTTCTGCTATTGCTGATTTTTCTGGCTGAAATAGTCTGCAGACTATAGTCTGAACCAAAGGGTTAAAATCACAACTGAACCATGATACTCTTTCTCACAACTACAGATCTGACTAATTTTAGCCCCAACAGCTTCAAGGGAATTGATTATAATTATTTGCATATTGTTTGATTCATACAAAAGTCAGGAGAAGAATCTGTAGTTTTTTTAAATGCTTTATTGAAAAAAATTAAAAGATACCTAATCAATTAACATAGATAACGTATAAAGAAGTGAGATGGTCAAAAGGAGACTTCTCCTTTGTCACATGTATTCTTCTTTAAATTATTTAAATCAAAGCGAGTGCTATCTTTATCCACACAAAAAATTAAAAAGTAATTGTATTGTTATATTGTTAGAAAGAATAAAACAAGAAAAATTATTTTTACCTTAATAAATTGTGATACATAAGAGAAAACAGTTTTAGGAAGGATTTGGGAAGGATTTTTAGAATAGCTATTACAAATTATTTTAATCACAAACTGATTAGGAAGGAAGACATTTACCAGGATTAGAGGAAGGATCCAGAGAGTTGTTTTGATATGTAAAAATGGGTTTTCCACTTAGGGCCAAAACTCCTATTCAGTTTGGATCTTTCTCTACCTGAATTATTTGCTGTTCCCTTTGATAGTAACATGAATTAATAGTAGAAGAGAAGGAGGAGGAGTTTGGATTCATACCTTGCTTTTCTCTACCTTAAAAGAGACTCAAAGCAGTTTACATACTCCTTCCCTTCCTCTCCCTACAACAGACACCTTGTAAGGGAGGTGGGGCTGAGAGAGTTCTGAGAGAACTGTGACTGACCCAAGGTCATCCAGCAGCCTTCATGTGAAGGAGTGGGGAGACAAATCCAGTTCACGAGATAAGAGTCAACCGCTCATGTGGAGGAGTGGGGAATCAAACCCTGTTCTCCAGATTAGAGTCCACCACTCTTAACCACTACGCTGAACTGGCACTCTTACTGTTTGAGTGTGGACTAGTATCTGGGAGACCTGAGTTTGAATCCTCACTTGCGTCATGGAAGCTTGCTGGGTGACCTTGTGCCAGGCACTTTATCTCAATCCATCCTATATCACAGGGTTGTTGTGAAAATAAAATGGAGGCAAAGACAATTATGTAAGCTGCTTTGGGTCCCTATTGGGGAGATTGGTAGGGTACAACTAAATGAATGAACGAACGAATGACTGACTGAAATATTGCATGTTCTGTAAATAATGAGGTTATATCCAGTTACAGTCAGGAATCAGTCCTACCCGATAACCAGAGAAGGGCCTAGTGCATCCAAAGCTACAAATCTGCACCCAAAATGGCCACAATCAGCAATCCGAAAACTGAGATTTGCATCATTTCTCTCATTTGCTTTCTTAATTCTGCACTTCCTCCTGTTTTGCAGATATTGATTCTTGTTTTGGTAACTGTGGCAAGGGGCAACAAGCCTTCATGAGAACTCTCTTCCAGCTCCTTCAGCTTCAGAAACTTCAGAAGCTATTTGGCCACATGCCTGAAGCAAATCTCTGCAGCTATAAAGGCTAGAAAGTTGCTTTAAAGCAGGGGTAGGGAACCTTTAACACTCAAAGAGCCATTTTCGACCCGTTTTCCACGGGAAAAGAAAACACTTGGAGCCACAAATAATTTTTGACATTTAAAATAAAGATAACACTGTATATATTGGGGTTTTTTACCTTTTACTCCACTCATTCTGAGAAGCGCATGGATGCGCCCACCCTGCTGCCTGCAAGGCGGGCAAGGATGGGGCCAGCGGCTTGGGCTTGCCGGCCGCCGGGAAATTGCCCACCCCGCTCGAACGGGGTGGGCGAGAGAGGAAGCCTGCAGCACTGCCCAGCCTGCCACGGGCAATTGGTGCACCTGCCCTGCTGCCTGCAGGGCAGGCAAGGATGAAGCCGGCGGCTCAGCTCATGGAGCCACAGCGCAAGGGCAGAAGAGCCGCATGCAGCTCTCGAGCTGCAGGTTCCCTACCCCTGCTTTAAAGCCATCCGATTCTTAGGAGATGACTAATAATACATTTTGCACTTTTGTGCCTTTGTAAATAACAGCAGTCCCATCCATAAATGCTAGCAGCAAGCCATGACTTGCTTATGTGGTTCTCTATGAGATCATCTGAAGTGTGTCCCCATTCTCAGGGTCCCATACAACTCTTTTGCCTATTTTCAGGGTAGATTCTTTGTTGCTTTACAAAATATGTACATGGGAGAGAGATTTGAAGGGGGATAGCAACATACAGGGGAAGGAATTTTTTAAACTCCTTCAGCTCTATTTTCTGTTAAGAAGCTCCAGCTCTGTACATTGCTTTTATCCTCCTAGCAAAAAACGGCCTGAACTTAACATTGTGACTAATGCCAAAGAAAAGCAACCAACAGCTACTGTCATGGCAGTTTTGTATGTTTCCCTGTGGTTGCAATCCATGTGCTATTTGCTAGGGCACACCTTTGGATGTCTCTTAGGGTGTGTGGCACAGCTTTTGGACTGCCTACATTAAGGATGCAAAAGTTTCATGATTTAAAACTTCTTGAGGCTAATAAGAGAAGCAATCTCATGGCTTTCCGGGAGGACTTCAATGATGAAAGCTACACCAATGTTAACTTTTCCTGATTTGAATGGAGAAGAGGCCTCCTTATTGGATAAGCAATGGCGGAAAGGCCATTTCAGATGTCATTTGTTTACTCATAAATGAGTAATTTCTGCCTTGCCCCCACATCAATATTGTTTAGTCATGCATTCATTTGCAATCCATATTTTTCAGAGTGACTCATGGTGGATAACAGTCTAGATTATGTGAGTTAATCAGCAAAGTTGCTAACTTTGATATGAGCTTGATTGCCAAGCAAACATACTTTGTTCAAACTCCCTCAATTATAAAATCCTAGAATCATAGAGTTGGAAGAGACACCAAGGGCCATCAAGTCCAACCCCCTGCAGTGCAGGAACACATAATCAAAGCACTCCTGACAGATGGTCATCCAGCCTCTCTTTAAAAACCTCCAAAGAAGGGGACTCCACCGCACTCTGTGGTAGTGCATTCCATGGTCGAACAGCTCTTACTGTTAGGAAGTTTTTTCTGATGTTTAGGTGGAATCTCTTTTCTTTCACCTTGAACCCTTTACTCCTGGTCCTAGTCTATGGAGCAGCAGAAAACAAGCTGGCTTCCTCACCAACATGACATCCCTTCAAATATTCAAACATGGCTACCATGTCATCTCTTAACCTTCTCTTCACCAAAGTATACATACTCAGCTTTCTAAGGCTCATTCCGCACATGCAGAATAATGCACTTTCAAACTGCTTTCAGTGCTCTTTGAAGCTGTGCAGAATAGCAAAATCCACTTGCAAACAGTTGTGAAAGTGGTTTGAAAACGCATTATTTTGCGTGTGCGGAAGGGGCCTGTGTCTCTTCTTGTAGGGCATGGATTCCAGACCTTCTACCATTATACATGAGGTGAGCTCCCAATCAGATTGTCTTGATCTCTGTCAGAGCTAATCTGAAACACAGCACCTTGATCAGGTAGCTTTCTACTGAACAGTTGTAGGTTTTGAATGCTTTCATTCTACCCAGCAACCAATCATTTACCAGACAACAGGCAGTAACCACCAGGATCATGGTTCATTGGTCATTAAACCGTCTTGAGTAAAGCCTTGAATCACTTGCATTTCATCCTGTTTGTGCCTGCAGAGCCAGATGAATTCTTTGAATGGCCAACCTAAGTCAGCAGTACCTATTTCAGAAATTATCATAAGAACTAATCACACAATGGTGGGGGGGGGAGGGTTCATGGCGGGACACTAAAGGTACGCAATGACATCTAAGTGGTAACTCACAACTTTTAAAAAAGCTATTCCCTTTTTTCAATATACACCTTTTAAAACTGCAGGTAATGGATGAGTAGGTGGTGGTGGTGGTAGTAGTTGCAAGAAAATCGTATAACCCTGCAAGAAAACTGTGTAATTATGCAAATTGAGTGTATCTGAATTTGCTTAAAGAGCCAAAAAACTTGTTGAATGATCAACCTTCTGTTCATGTTCAGCAAACACAACACGGGCTAAATCAGTATGTTTTCAACAAACCATGATACATGGAGGATCACACCTTGGGAAGGTTAGACTGACCTTTACAACGTTCATTGGTATAATTCTGTATGACCAGGCCTAGGTGTCAAACTCGCGGCCCTCCAGATGTTATGAATTACAGTTCCCATCATCCCCTGCCAGCATCATGTGCTTTTGAGCAGAGGATGAAAATGAGAACTATATCTGGATCCCCGCAACATCTGGAAGAACACCTTGATTATTACAATAAAACTAAATCCTGAGACACTGCAACCCCACAAAGTCATTAAGCTCATTGGCCTCTTTTTCTGATGTCTTAAACTATCCATCTACAGCACAGGAAGGCATTTCCTTTCTTTAAAAAAAATTCCATTAATTATGCCACTTTCTGGCTAGTTCCATGGACTTTAATGAGGCTACACTGGACTCAAGTGTTTTTGAAGTAGCTTGATTACAATCTGGATGAATGGTGTACTTTCTTCTGCCACCAGCAGCACATCTTCAAAGACTGCAAAACTCTCCTTTGGTTTAGAGGAAGAACCAAACGCATGATGTACTTTGCACCGTTTCCCTGCGGTGTCCTGACAGGACTTCTGCCACAGAAAAATCTGTTTTTTTAACTCTATGCTTCTATACATGAGGATGCAGCCCTGACAACAGAAAAAACATTGTCGGAGGCGATGTTGCACTGCTCTTACGAGTGCTGGCGTGATTTATTGTATTAAAAGATGCATATGGTGCATCACAGAAGTTCACATAATAGAGCAGACTGTGCTTGGTTTTAAACTCTGTGGCCCATACAAAGATTTCAAAGGAGACTGTCACAAATGCCTTCCAGTTTGGGTGCATGAAGTTTCATGGAAACTCTGCAGTGCTGCTTGACCTTCTAAAGAGGCAGCTTCTGGGAGAGGAAACGGGGTTGAATGCTATGTCCTTTGCATCCCTGGTATTGAACAAAACTTAAAGCAGTAGACAGTTATAGGGGAAATGGGTTGGTCACAGAGGGCACTAACTTCACACAGGGCACTTACTTAAATGTATCCTGTAATTGCTGCCTGCTGAATTCCAAGTACACTTATGAATATCTCGGCCATAGAACCCACTGATTTTCAAAGCTTTTGCTGTGATTGATCCAGCACTGCACTCAACATGGGAAACTGAGATTATCAAGTGCTCCATCTGGGGGTTATTATCAGTGCTACAACTATTGGATGCAACCAGGCACAATCTTCTGACTGGATGTTTGAACAGACCCACAGAATCTCCAGGCTGTGTGTCCTCTGCAACACACAGTATTCCTTGGAACCCGCACACACACATGAATGGAAAGTGTTACTTTTGTAGTGTTCAAGCTTTGTGCTCATTATTTGGGAAAGATGATTCCACAGTGCATTGGTTCTTGACTCCTGTCCCTTCTCCTTGAGCTCTCAGCCTTCTACAGTAGATGTGATTTGAAAAGCAGAGTCTAGGAATTCTGCTCGTTTCATTTTATGATATCAAAAGGTTCTGACACACCTGATAGGATTTAGGAATCTACAGCAACCCTCCAAAGGGTAGTAAATAAAGAAAATATTGGTAGCTCTCTCTCTCTCTCTCTCTCTCTCTCTCTCTGTCCAGATCTCACGTCCGTCTGTCCGTCCGTCCGTCCGTCCGTCCTCAGGTGTCCCAGAGGCTTCATGACCAGCCCCTCCTGATGTTATGGGCTACAGTTCACATCATCCCCGGCCAGCATGATGCTGGCCGGGGATGATGGGAACTGTAGTCCATAAAATCTGGAGGGCTGCGAATTTGACACCTGTGGTTCAGTATCACTGTTTTTAAGCTACAAAATCCCTTCCCTCCAAAACAAACAAAATTATAGTATAACGCTAAACAGGATGAATTTTAGAACTGCAACATTGCAGCAGGCGCTTAGAGACTGTTGTTTAATCATGTGGCCAAATACTCAGAGCAATAAAATGCCGTAACGCTACCCTCATTTAGCTTTCATAATGCAAGTACCTACCAGGACAATACAGTCTTTCTCCTTCCCAGCTCTCCCCCTCAAGCCTGTCCTAATGAGATGTGATTGTGATCAATGGTTACTCTTTGCAATAAATGTTTGCAGTATGTTATCTGTTACACACACGGTTTTCCTGCTGGAAATTCTCTCAATTGTGAGTGTGGCCTTGGGTACATCTCTCCATGGATTTTTTTTTTAATTCATGAGAAGATACCATTTCAGAGAAAATTGAGAGGGTATAATGTGACACAGAAGAGATTCCGAGGGAGTAAACTTCAAGTTGGGAAGATGGGCCCTCACCTGACAGGTATAGCCCGTACACCAGTTTAACAGTAAGAACTAGGTCCATGTGGTCTAGTGGTATGAGTGTCAGATGAGGCGTGGTCTAGTTTAGTGGCTAGATTGCCAGATGGGGATCTGGAAGACCCAGTTTTGAACCCCACTTGGCTTTGGAAGCTGGCTATCTTGGCGACCTTGCAACACAGTCTCTCTCTACCTAACCTACCTCACAGGGCTGTTGTTGAAAGGATAAAATGGAGGCGGGGAGAATGATAGAGTGGGCCACTATGGGTCTCCTTTGATGAGAAAAGTGGACTATCAATAGCTCTCTACATAAATCTAATCAAATGTAGGGGAAGCTTCCAATGTATTGTGCTGACTGGTAATTTACTTATTTTCATTTACCTGTTTTCATTTATTTTTTACGTTTTCCCAAATAGAACCAACAACCAAAACATACCAGAAAATCTCCCCACAACCCCATATACACCATATATTGACTTCTAGCTAACTCACCTTTGATTAAAAGATCCATGCTCATAATTAAAACATTAATTTAACAGTGATTTCTTAAACATATTCTAGTATTTACAACCTATTGTTTTCTTTACATTTCAAACCCTGCTACTACTTCTCTGTCTGAATAGATTTTCAAAATATACTCTGTAAAAAGTCTCTAGCTTTCTAAAGAAGGTCCAAACTGTTATCTCTTAGTAGCGTCATCAGCTTTGCCATTTCTGAATATTCTGTAACTTTCAGAGGGGGACAGAATTCCAGAGCTTTGGTGCCATGACTGAAAAGGCCCTCTCCTTGGCTCCCACCCACCTAATCTCAGAAGGTGGGAGCACCCAAAGCAAAGCCTCTGAAGACAACTCTTAACTACTCAGAACAGCTCTGCTGTCTTACACGGTGCAGATGCAAGGACGGACATTCTTTATCACCATTACTGCCACAGAAGAGATGCTTTTAAAATAGAAGTTTTGCTCCATGAAACTTATCATCATATCCCTAAAATTCTACCTCTCTTGAGATTTATGGATGTCAGCGGAAGCATCTAGTGCGCTAGAAACACAATGCAATAATTCTGGCTCCCAGGACATTATTCTCTTCACCCACAACCTCTCACAAAAGCATCCAGATCCCATCATTTCCTCACAACAAGGGCTCAGGGGGGAGGGGGGTTTACCTTTTTCATCCTTCTTATGGTTAATATCTGCCTCACCAACAAATCCCAGCATGCGAGAACCTTCAGTTGTTTCACAAGATCTTTTTTTTAAAAAAAAATGCTGAATTTCTGTCAAGGGAATAGTTTGGGAAGGAGGAGGAAAGGGGAGGGCAGAGAGGCAATCTGAGATATAAATGGAACACACCAACAAACAAGGTTAAGCAAACTCCTAGAAAATTCAAGTGCTTTGTCACCGTATATCCACGTCCTAAAACATTACACGCATGTGTGGGCTGATATGACAAGAAGAGAGACCACAGTGAATGACACACTCAGAGCAGCAGATTTCTGTGTCACTGTCACGTAGAAGGAGGCTTTCATGACAAAAAGCTCACGAGCATAACGCCTGCCGAAGCCGAAAACCAATGAGAATATCTAGAGGAATGCTATAGGTTTTACGCCGGATGTATGACCATGTTCCGAGAGGTAGTATGCGCCAGCTCACAGATGCAGTGCGCTTAAAGTAGGCGTCAGGAGAAAATTCTACTGGGACATGGCCATTCAGCCCAAAAAGCCCACAACATCCTAGTGATTCCGGCCATGAAAGCAGTCGACAATACAAGAGAATATCTGTTTGCAGAACTGGACAGGGATTGAGAAGGACCTATGCTATAAAAAATATGTGAGCCCATCCACTGAAGGATGCGTGATTCTGAGTGAAGTGGTAGGAGGAATAGAGGAATAGCAGAGCCTTCTGGCCTGGTCTGTCAAGAGTCAACGTGGGCCAACAAAGATTCTCACTAATCTAAGTAGCATTTAAAGAAGCACAAAATTAGGAAGGAAGGAAGGAAGGAAGGAAGGAAGGAAGGAAGGAAGGAAGGAAGGAAGGAAGGAAGGAAGGAAGGAAGGAAGGAAGGAAGGAAGGAAGGAAGGAAGGAAGGAAGGAAGGAAGGAAGGAAGGAAGGAAGGAAGGAAGGAAGGAAGGAAGGAAGGAAGGAAGGAAGGAAGAAGGAAAGGAAGGAAGGAAGCAAGAAGGGAAGGAAGGAAGGAAGAAGGAAGGAAGGAAGGAAGGAAGAAGGAAGGAAGGAAGGAAGGAAGGAAGGAAGGAAGGAAGGAAGGAAGGAAGGAAGGAAGGAAGGAAGGAAGGAAGGAAGGAAGGAAGGAAGGAAGGAAGGAAGGAAGGAAGGAAGGAAGGAAGGAAGGGGCAAAAAGGGTGTATCAGCTGGGAGAAAAGTGAAGAGGAGGATAAAAATCAGCAAGGTCTGGGAGAAGAGGAGGGGAAAGAACTCCTCCAGGAATCCAGATTTCCACTTTAACCCTTTGGTTGGAAAAAGACAGCAAGGAGAGCATGCACTATAATTTCAAGTCAAGCAAAAAAGCTAAAGTGAGCTTTGTTTCACTGGGCTGTTTCCAAACAAGGCATTTAAAATAATACTCTGGTTTCCCTTCAGATCGTATAAATCTTTCGCATTTAAAATATTTGCCAAACGTTTTGGAAATGTTTTGAAAAAAAACCATTTTTTGTGGGTTTTGTCAACATAGCCCAGAAAGCCTTGAGTTGTCTTCAATCAGACAATATCATACGTGTTCTTGCAGGAGAAGAAAAGAAGCCAGAAACGTTCAGGCCTTTGTCATTTGTATCCATCTATTTCATGTGATTTTGACAAAGTAAAAGATGCTTTGTAATCTGTCAAGACCTAGGAAAGGTGGGTTAAAAGGAAAAGCCAACTCGGTCATGTCCGATTTCTTACATTTTGGAGATGAAACTCTTGGAGCAGGCACCATTTTCTTAATCTTGACAGAAATTCCCAGTTTCTCAACACATTTATCATAGCTATGCTGAGGTGCAGATCCCAAGAGTTTTTCCAATGGCACCAAAAGAAGGGATCCCTTTTTGACCTCTGAAGAGGCCTTGTCATGGACCCGTGTAGCCAATAATGCCACACAGGACAGGGCTGCAATAATGAGGGGAATCAGGCTAGATGGCTGTTCTATCTCTTCTACCTACAGAAAAGTCTGAAGGACACAACTCTTTTGCTTTCCTTATGATTCTGCTTTTATGTTCTCACATTGTCATTATAGTGCAAACTACTGTGAGCACTGAACATTGATACTGCCCATGCAGCTTTTTAATTCAGTGCAACTGATGCATGTAACTGGGATGGCACATCAGAGCTTTTCCAGAACTCTTTTTAAATATGATTTGTTTTGTGCTTTGCATGCTTCCAAATTCATACAAAACTAGGTGACATCACAAAGTGATTTGCAAGTCGACATTTGAATGAATGCCAGGATTTCCTGCTCCCCCCCCCCAATTCTCTTCCAATCTGCTTGACAGATCCTGAAACCCAAAAGCGGAGTGCGTATTTGTGTGTTTGTGTACTTTTCCACTCAGAATTTGATTCCCCGTCACAGCGACTATCATAAAATGACACGCAAAAGTAAGGAGCACACACCTGTGTCCCAACAAATAAGCAAATGATCTCAGAAAGCAGATCTCTTGCTCTTGTCTGATACTTGGTCTTCTGCCTTCAATAAAGTAATGCAGGCTTGCTTCCCTTAGCATGCAAAAGACTTGCACATGTGTAAAGTGCGGTAAAGTCGAAGCTGACATGGCGATCACAGCAAGAAGCTTTTAAGTCGAAGGAGGAGGAGGAGGAGGAGAGTTTGGATTTATATCCCCCCCTTTCTCTCCTGTAATGAAACTCAAAGGGGCTTACAATCTCTTTTCCCTTCTCCCCCCCGCCCCCACAACAAACACCCTGTGAGGTGGGCGGGGCTGAGAGAGCTCCGTAGAACTGTGACTAGCCCAGGGGTAGGGAACCTGCGGCTCTCCAGATGTTCAGGAACTACAATTCCCATCAGCCCCTACCAGCATGGCCAATTGGCCATGCTGACAGAGGCTGATGGGAATTGTAGTTCCTGAACATCTGGAGAGCCGCAGGTTCCCTACCCCTGGACTAGCCCAAGGCCCCCCAGCTGGCATGTGTTGGAATGCACAAACTAATCTGGTTCACCAGTTAAGCCTCCACAGCTCAAGTGGCAGAGCAGATAAACAAACCCGGTTCTCCAGATTAGAGTGCACCTGCTCTTCACCACTACGCCATGCCAAGAAGCAGAGGGGGTTTGCCACAGCCTTCCTCTACAGACTCCATTCTCCCATCCAAGTACTGATCCTGCTTAGCTTCCAAGATTAGATGACATCACACTACACCATGCCACCTGTCTGTCTCCCATGTGGAGGAGGATGGAATCACACTTTAGTTATCCAGATTAGAATCTGCCACTCTTGACCATTATGACATTGTAGGCTCCAGGCAATATAGTGCAGTATGAGCATGGTGGAGAAAGAATCATGCCTTATTTTGCACCATGGCAGCAATGTCTTCAGCCCATATCAGGTACACTAAGAACATGATATATTTCAGCCAAGCAAGGAGAATTCTGAATTATTATTTCAGTACGATGGAAATGCAGTGTTTCACCGAAGATTCCCCCCCCCCCCGTTCTAATTTTTACAGCAAGTCTGATGAAGACAGAGATAAAAGCTGAAGGTATGCATCAGGAATCCGTCTCACTGGTTTTTAAAAAGGAACCTGTGGGGGAAATGCTGCGAAGGACTAGAGTTGCTGACTCAGTTTGATACTTAATAAAATCTCCCAGGTCTTAATCCATCTGAAAATGGAGGAAAATGCCATGTCCTTTCTATAAGCAGCAGGTCAAAAGGTTATTTTGGCCGATGCCTCAAGCAAATGTGTTTTATGTAAGATTTACTAGTGATCATTACAGACTCTGGAAGAAAAAAAATGATTAAAATTACAGGGGGGTTGAAACGCTCCACAACTACACACAATGAGGTTTAACTTGAACAAACTGAAAGGTCCAATCGTGAAATAATGGGAGGGAACCCACCAGCTTTTTTGCTGGACAAAAAAGGCCATCCTCTTTGATCATCAAAATACTTTCACTTGGATGGTCCAGGCTAGCCTGATGATCTCCCAGATCGCAGAAGATAGAAGGGTTGGTCCAGGCAAGTATAGTTCCCACCAGGCCGTTTTCAGCCTGAAGGGAACAGGCCACTTTTCCAGGCTGAACTAAGAGTAATTGTGTGTGGGGGGGGAGGACGCCGCGGGTGGGGGGGGGGGGGGCGGGAAACACGGAGTATGCACCGGGTACATTCTGGCCCAGCTATGCCTCTGCAGGGTTGTGATAAAGGGGTAATTGGATAAAACCGAACGCAAAAGCTTGGCGGGATCAAACCCAATATTATCTTGGCTAGCTTCAATTCACATCCTAGTGTGATTTCAAAAATCAACTTCTATTTTCTAATGCACTGACTACAAATTTTCCCCAGTTCTCTGCATTGACTGCAACATCTCAGTTTAATTCAACCAAAGACTTTTGTTTTAATTACCATTTTGTCCCAGGCTTTCATTGCAGAAACATACGGTACCTGAAGCACCAAATGTCAGAGGCCACACAAGAGGCATCATTGCCCCTGTGAAATTCAAGAGTCATCTGGTTGCCCAGTTTTAGAAACTTAAGATCCAACAGAACAGCTCTTAAATACAACAGTACACTTTGCCATTAATGGCCCATTTGACCTGCGAGCATATAGGACTGTGAACAACAGGAATTTGAAAAAGGGAAACATCGTATTTACTGCAGAACTGACCCCCTCCTCCAAAGCCATTTCAGTTTGAGGTTCAGTATGGGATGCTAGAGTCAGAAGGCAGAACTCCTCAGTTACCCTTTCCACCTCTTGCTTGAGATGGTAAAAGGTTGTTTAAAAGGCAGGGAAAGGGCAGTTTCTGCAGACATGTCCTGCCTTTAGCCTTCCAAGAACTCTATAGTTTTTCAGAAAAAACTTGTTGTGTGGTGCAGCGTTGCAATTTGGCATGGAAACATGCCATCAACAAAAATACCCCCAGTGAACTTGCTCTGTTCACAGTGCAAATGCATATTTTTTAGGGGTATGGGGCCATGAATTCCATGGCTCCCTTGTGGACATGTTATCAGCAGTACAAAACACATTTATTTACCATGGAACATACACGACTCAATTCTTCTTGAAGTTGAAATCAGGAACATCAAACATCAACTATATCAGAAATAACCAACTGTGAAATAAACCCACTCCCTAATGGAGACATTGGAACAGTGTTAACTAGAATATGATTAATAATTCTGTATACTTGGGTCTTCTTCACTCACGAGACACTTAGAGCCCCATCCAAAGGGGCAAGTGTTGCACAGCGGTGGATTTGCCCTACCCAGGACAAATGTCCCATAGCCCCTGCTGCTGTTGTAGGAGGGGTGGGCCAAGGGCGTGACCAGGGGAGGAGCTGATATTAGTCAGCTCCCTCCCAGTCTTTGCCAGTATTACGCCAGTGGCCCTTACTTCAGACTTAAACCACAAAAAGGTGGCATAAGCCTCTTGAGGCCCAGAGGCGTAGCCAGGGGAAAAGCGCCTGGCACACTGGTGCGTCCTCCGCCCCTCTCGCCCCGGAACACCCCCGTCTGCCCCAGAACTCCCCTGGAATGGCCTTGCCACACCCCCTGGAAGGGCCTTGCCACACCCCCACAGCGGCGCGCACCCAGAGGTGGGATCCAGCAGCTTCTCACCAGTTCCCGAGAGTGGGTTACTAATTATTTGTGTGTGCCAAGAGGGGGTTATTAATTGGGTCCGCTTTTCCATCTCCACGCCCTCGCCTCCCTGAGAGGCATACTGCCTTTGAATGTGAAGGTTCCATATAGCAATTGCGACTAATAATGTAACTCCCTGAACTGGGTTAATCCCTTTCAGGTACTGCAATTCATTGATTCTCAGCCTTTCGTACCTTTTATCTCACCAGTCTCTATCAAAGAACCTGTGTGTTTCACCATTGCTGTGTTCAGATTTGTGAGTTGGGGCATTTTCTATAACGTGATGATGATTTAGAAATGAGCTGGTGCAAAAAAAATTTGGGGGGTTGTGGTGGGGTGGCTGCCCATGGGGGGGGGGATCTAACTCAGGTTTTGCCCAGGGCTCAGGTTTGCCTAGGTACACCTCTGCCCCCTTTGCTGAGGGGAGGCTGGCGAGGGAACCTGTTACTAAAATTTCTGGATCCCACCACTGCGCACACCCGGTGCATCGTGCACCCCATGCCCCCTTGGAGCTATAGCTCTGTTGAGGCCCATAAACACTACATCTGGGTTTGGTTTCAAGGGACCATCTTGAGGAAACTCTTCATGGCCTCTCTATTTTTTCACATTGCAAGCCTCCCCTCACCTCTGGGAAGCCTCTATGGGAATGGCTGGCCAGCACCGCAGTGGTGCCGTAGCCCACAGCCTCCGGTTGGGATGGGGCTGCCTGCTAAGTTCTACTAATGACAACCTAACTATTCTGATGGCAAAAAGAAGCACAATTGAGAGACAGGTTTTGAACCATGAGCTAAGAAAATTCACTTTAATAATGAAGAAAGCCTCAGCAACCATTTAGGATAATTGTTTAAAAATGGAAAAAAAGATGGCATCACCACAGGTATTTTCCACAAATACTAAAGAATACCGTGGAAGCTACAGGGTTTGCGTAAGTACTTACAGCGAAGTTAAAATTTCCATGAGTCAGACAAGCATTTAGATCTCTGTGAAACTGAGATTGCAGTTGATGGAAATTACTGCAACCTCTGCCGGCCTTTCCGAGCTGTATTCTGTTTTCGTGCTTCAGGGATGAGTGGCCACTAGCTCTTTCAAGTACTGAGACAATCTATACCGAGAAAGAAACAAATCCCCTAGAACTGTACATGCATGGTCACTGAGATGAGGGAGTTTTAATTATAGTCAAAATGAAGTTACTCTCCAAAAGGAACTTCAGCTTTCTTCTCAGGTAATGTTCGCTATTGAAAATTCTCAAGTGTTCTGACATTTGCTGAAGATCCACTGCGTATTGGGAATTTGAGCCCCATATTGTTGAAGGGTCACACTTTCTGCTATGAGTCCTTAACGTTTTGACTGTTCCCCGCTTACAGCTGATTTGCTGATTAAAGAACAGACCCTGTCAAGACCCTTCTCTGCCAGGTTGTAGAAGAACCTATAAGGAAATGTTATTTTGGTTTTGCTTTGTGGTGCTGAGGTACTATATTTATCAGGGGGTGAATTTTGTTTTTGTTTTCCTGGGCCTTTTTAATAGATTATTGTGGGTTTTTTAAAAAAATTGCTAGTGTCAACAGAAGCTGGCTTTTAGCTCAGAATCCATAAATAACTCTGTTTTAGAATAGAAAACCCCAGGTTTTATTGAGAGACAAACTATGTGGTATCCCTTAGTAATGAGACCAAATGCTCTCAGCAGTAAACACTGCATCTGGGTTTGGTTTCAAGGGACCATCTTGAGGAAACTCTTCCTGGCCTCTCTATTTTTTTGTCTTTCATAATAACCTAATCTTCAAATCTTAATGCCCACTAAATACTCCTACTCTTTCTTCTCTTTATTAGCCCACTAAAAAAAAGAAGAAGAATTAGGACCCTGTGGCTCAGTGGCAGAGCACTTGCTTTGCATGCAGAAGGCACCCATTTCAATTGGAGCCTCTACTGAAACAATCTCAGCATCTGTACAATTGGCAAAAAGGTTGCAGCCAGAATGCTGATGGGGGTGACATCTCTCTCCACTCTTAGGGAACATCTCTCAGTGGTGGGATCCAAAATTTTTAGTAACAAGTTCCCTCACCAGCCCCCCCCCCGCCCCAGCAAAGGGGGCAGAGGCGTACCTAGGCAAACCTGAGCCCTGGGCAAAACCTGAGTTGGATTCCCCCCCCATGGGCAGCCACCCCACCACGACCCCAAACATTTTTTTTGCACCAGGTCATTTCTAAATCATCATCACATTATAGAAAATGCCCCAACTCACAAATCTGAACACAGCAATGGTGAAACACACAGGTTCTTTGATAGAGACTGGTGAGATAAAAGGTACGAAAGGCTGAGTTACATTATTAGTCGCAATTGCTATATGGAACCTTCACATTCAAAGGCAGTATGCCTCTCGGGGAGGCGAGGGCGTGGAGATGGAAAAGCGGACCCAATTAGTAACCCCCTCTCGGCACACACAAATAATTAGTAACCCACTCTCGGGAACTGGTGAGAAGCTGCTGGATCCCACCTCTGCTCTCCGCTCTTGTTCCATCTATATTGACTCCTAATTTGTTTTCTGGGCATTTTGAGGCACTGGTGTTTACCTTCAAAGCCGTACATTATTTTGGGGCAGCATACCGTAAGGGCCACCTGCTCTCATTTGAATACACCCATCTATACCAGTCATCTCTAGAGCTAGGGATGCCAGCCTATAAGTGGGACCTGGAGCTACCCTGGAATTACAGTGTACCTCCAGACTAGAGAGAAAACAGATGCCATGAAAGGCAGATTCTATGACATTGTACTCTATTGATGCCCCTGTCCTCCCCAGACTCCACTCCCAAATCTCCAAGCATTTTCCAACTTGCATCTAGCAACCTTACTCCCTTCCCCACCATTCCCCACCAGTGGTGAGGGGAGCTGGCAACTCTACTAGAAGTCCTGTTTTGTGTACTCTTCCCATCCGAGGCGAGAAGGTTTGCAGTACAAGAAATAAACAGCCTTCTTGGTCATGGTGTCAAAACCTTGGAACTCCTTTCATGCAGGGAAGTCTGTCTGTCTTTCTCTGTTGCTGATTTCTACCAGTGAGTGGGGACCTTTTTGTTTTGGCTGATGAGAGTTTTCAGGGCTTTGCAGCAGTGGTCTGGTAGTTTTTGCTCCTAATGTTTTGTCTGAAACAAAACAACTTTTTGGTTTTGTTTGCCCTACCCTAGTAATGGTCATTGTCCCTTCATCTTGTTTTATTTACTATTTTTTAATTGCTTATATATACCTTATTTTTTAACGTCTTTTAATGCTGAAATGGTTTGATGTTCGCTGCCAATGTTTTGATGTTCACTATTTGGGTAAAAAGAAGGCATAGAGGTGTTTTAAATAAAATAATTAAAACAAAATATTTCGGTTACTTGCAATCCTGGGTAAACACTGCTATCAAAGCAAACCGAACTGGATCCATGCTTTGATTCTGAACAAGGCAAATTTACATCTAAAAAGCTGAGAGCAGTCCTAAGCAGCTCTATACACAATCCCACTCGAGTCTATTCAATGGAGCTTACTCATAGAAAATGTTCATAGGATTGCACTATAGGTGTACAAAGATCTTGGGGGCATCTCAAAGGACTTTTCCTTTGAAATATAAGAGCAATGCCATATTAAAAACTGGTTTGGAAACTCATCACGCTGGGTTGAGTCCAATACAAATGATTTCCATCAGCAGAATACCGTTTCCCCTAATACAAGACATCCCCGAAAAATAAGACATAGTAGAGGTTTTGCTGAAATGCGAAATATAAGGCATCCCCTGAAAGTAAGACATAGCAAAGGTTTTGTTTGGAAGCATGCCCGATGAACAGAACACAGGAAAAATAAGACATCCCCTGAAAATAAGACATAGCACATCTTTGGGAGCAAAAATTCATATAAGACACTGTCTTAATATAAGTCTTAATATAAGACACTGTCTTATATTTGGGGAAACACGGTAGCATTTCCTCATCTGTTCCATTTTGCTAAAGCCCAAAGGGTTCCCCAAAATGCTTTTCCTAGGGACGTGGACCTCTTTCGTGGACCCCCTCCCGACCTTGGGATCAGGCACCGTCAACAAATTGTGATCGACCAATAATGGTTGTGTTAATGCTGCTGTGTTTTTTAATGTTTTAATACTGTGGGTATATTTTGTTTTATTTATTATGTATTGTAGTTATGCACTGGTTTGTACACCGCCCAGAGCCCTTAGGGGGTGGGCGGCTTATTAAATTGAGTAAATAATAATAATAGTACAAGGGCAGAATCTACAGTGGAAGAAGAGTTTCAGCAAATAAGCGGGAATCCATCATTGATTCCAACCAAACATCTAAAGAGATTTGCCACTTTATATTGGTCAGTTGCTTAAGAAGCACAAACCTAAAGAAAACTTGCACCTGTGTAACTTTTCATGTGCATCTATGGATCCAGACCATGGGGCACAATCTCTTACACAATTACCCTTCCTTTTAAAGCCAAACAAAGTTTGCATGCCATGCTATGCACTGCATTTATCGTCATTAAGGAATAGAATTGCATAATGTAGTGAATTCTGCTTGCAAAATCTGGTTGTGATTAGCCTGGTTATTGATTTGCAGTTAGCTGGGACTTTCATAGACATAGAAAACAGTTTTCAAACTTTCCAGACCCAAATTTAAACACTAAAAAATCAATTAAACGCAAAAATGTGTAAATAAATCTACTCAAAAACAATTATACAGCTCATAAGCAAAATGGCTCTAGCTTCCATTGATTGGAAAGCACGGTTTTATTTATTTATTTATTTATTTTATTTTATTTAATTTGTATACCGCCCTCCCTCGAGGGGCTCAGAGTAGTCCAACAATCATATATCTAACATTTAAAATCAGCTAAAAACAATCAATCCCCATTAATTAAGGAACCATAAATTGCATAAATTTATTATCATTAATTAAGGAACCATAAATTGCATAAATAAATTACATAAATTTCAGATGGCATCAGAAGTTCCCCCCTCCCCCTTCCTTTTGGTTTTCTTCCCCAATATTTAAGCAATGACATATCAATAGATGTATAATCTCTTCCCACCTTCTTACCTTGTCCAACTGCTATCTGATTAAGTCTTTGTATAAATAACATCTATCCAGGTAAAGAAGAAGAAGAAGAGTTTGGATTTATATCCCCCCTTTCTCTCCTGCAGGAGACTCAAAGGGGCTTACAATCTCCTTGCCCTTTCCCCCTCACAACAAACACCCTGTGAGGTAGGTGGGGCTGAGAGAGCTCCAAGAAGCTGTGACTAGCCCAAGGTCACCCAGCTGGTGTGTGTGGGAGTGCACAGGCTAATCTGAATTCCCCAGATAAGCCTCCACAGCTCAGGCGGCAGAGCTGGGAATCAAACCCGGTTCCTCCAGATTAGATACACGAGCTCTTAACCTCCTATGCCACTGCTGCTCCAAAGGTGCTTAAACATGGGCATCAACTTGGTGAACTAATTAAGAGTGGTGGATTCTAATCTGGTGAAGTGGTTTTGTGTATCTGCTCCAAAACATGGTGCCTGCTGGGTGACCTTGGGCTACTCTCAGTTCTGTCAGAACTCCCTCAGCCCCATCTACCTCACAAGGTGCCTGTTGTGGTGATGGGGTGTGATAGAAATTTCAGTTGCAAAGACCACAGTTGAGAAATATATGAGTAACAGGATGGGAAATAAGTAATGGCTGTTGAAATGCTGTGACTGCAATTTTGCAAGAATCATTATACGCGTTTGCTTATGTATATGAAAGGTCGATATTGTAAGGGCTGACCTAGTGGTGTTTGACAAACATGTTTACCCCAACTAGCTATTCTTTTCCTGATTATGCTCACATGACATAAATATATATAGTTACTTGAGTGACCAATTGGTATGCTGAATGTACCCTTTTAACATATATAATAGGAATGTGCTGATTTGCAGGAATGCTAGACTGTGAGCCTTCGTGGTCAACTAGGATTGGTCAGGAGGACAGGTCAAAGATGCCTTAAATTGAGCTGTGCTGTGACACAGACCTTCAGATATTGCGCTCTAGGTGCCATCTCTCAATGACTGCAGACGCAAACACAGGTGTTGGGTCAACTAAGGATTACTCAGATGTTATACGATCATCCCCTGCCAGCATCATGCTGGCAGGGGATGATGGGAACTGTAGTCCATAACATCTGGAGGGCCGTGAGTTTGACACCTATGTGCTAAATAAACCTAACTTGCTACTACCCTGTTTCCCCTAATATAAGACATCCCCGAAAAATAAGACATAGTAGAGGTTTTGCTGAAAATAAGACATAGTGCATCTTTGGGAGCAAAAATTAATATAAGACACTGTCTTATATTCGGGGAAACACGGTAGCTGCTTTGTGTTGGACTCTGTGATTGGTAAGAGATTCCATAACAGGGGGTGGGGGGGTGGGGAAAGGGACAGCACTTGTAAGTCACTGTAAGACTCGGGTTTGATTCTCCGCTCTGCCGCCTGAGCTGTGGAGGCTTATCCGGGGAATTCAGATTAGCCTGTGCACTCCCACACACGCCAGCTGGGTGACCTTGGGCTAGTCACAGCTTTTCGGAGCTCTCTCAGCCCCACCCACCTCCCAGGGTGCTGTGAGAGGGGAAGGGCAAGGAGATTGTAAACCCCTTTGAGTCTCCTACAGGAGAGAAAGGGGGGATATAAATCCAAACTTTTCTTCTTCTTCCTTAAGGCAGAGAAAAGCAGGGCATAAAAACCAACTCTTCTTTTTTCTTAAGCACATGCTTATTTGGCTTACATCCCACCTGCCTGTGACACTCACGGAGCCACAAAAGATGCCCCCAAAAGAAATAAATGAATGTTCCCTTTGTGGAATGTTCCCTCTGCGAATGTTCCCTCTTTGGAGAAAAGAGCTGTGTGGGTGGGAAATGATTTTGATCTGCAAAATAGTCGGAGTTGGAACTCCCCTTCCCAGCAGACCTGCAGCCAAACCTATGTGTATTTCAGCTTAAAAAACGTCCAGTCACAGATCACTGCCCTCTTGTGTAGGTATGTTTTTTTTCCCCAATAAAAATATTTTACAACTTTGGTAGATTAGTCGGGAGAAACCTATGTGGATTATTCTTCTGCGTACTTATTAATGAGTCAAATGGTAACAAATGTTTTCATTGAAGCACAGAATATATTTTCCCAAAAATGAATATTCTTTAACGGAAATTTATCATAGCAAACATCCCTTCCTCTCTTTTACAAGCATTACATTCCCCAGAGTCTGCACAGTCTGCGTTATTAATTATTCTAATTGCCTCTGGGACGTTCCTTAGCAAAAGGGAATTGAAATCCATACGTTTCGCATGAACATTTGAAGCTGCCTTACACTGAGCCAGGCAATCCACCTCAGGGCTCAGAGAGATGAGATGAAAATCATGCACCTCCGTGCATCTGTACAATACAAAATGCTGCCCGGTGGGTGAGAGGCAAATCTAGAAGTTGGGGGTGTGAGAGGCAGATCCAAACACTGGGGAGACAGAGACAGATCCACAAGTTGGAGGGGAAGAGAGGCAGATCCAAAAATCTAAGAATAGTGCATAACCCATATCAGTTCAATTTCCCCCTCCTCTGCTGTCTAAGCACAGAATCTTGTGTGGAGTTGGCTACTGTGTGATGGCTGGAATGGTCCTCGTGATTTTTCCCTTCAATGGTCTCCCACCTTCACAATCATCCCATATGATTCCTCTCTAGTTTTCAATTTGCTGCACCTTCACTAGCCTTCTCAACCCCCTGAGAACTCAGGAAGTTCTGGGGGAGAAGAGTTTGAAGGGTTGGGATGGTATTTCCAAACTGTTCCACTCTCCTCTTCCCCCAGTGACTTCTGACAGGCTCTCAGATCATCACTCTATTGAACACTAACCTGTGTGGTCCTTGCAAGAATAAGGAAAGCAGCAAGAGCAGTCCACCAACAAAAAAGGCAGGGGTTTCTACCTACTCTTGACTTTGTGCAAAGAATAAATGTGAGTCTGTAAAATCAACCAAAAGACAAGGGAAAAACAGCCCCAAAATCAGCTTCATGAGGGAACAACTGGAGAAAGCGCCTAAGTCAATTAAGGAAGAGGGAGGAAAAATCAGCCTAACCCAGTGGTTCTCAACCTGGGGGTCGGGACCCCTTTGGGGTCAAATGACCCTTTCACAGGCTTCTGGCACATTCTGCATCAGTGTTCTCCATCTGTAAAATGGATAAATGTTACGTTGGGGGTCACCACAACATGAGGAACTGTGTTAAAAGGTTGCGGCATTAGGAAGGTTGAGAGCCAGTGGCCTAACTGATAGATCAGTGGTGGCGAACCTATGGTATCTGTTCATGGACTACAATTCCCATCAGCCCCTGCCAGCATGGCCAATTGCCATTTGACCATGCTGGCAGGGGCTGATGGGAATTGTAGTCCATGAACATCTGGAGTGCCATAGGTTCACCACCACGGCGATAGATGATTAAAAAGGGGACACATCTTGGAGGTTTGGTGAGATTTCCAAATGGTTTCTCCCAGTGATTCGGGGGCGAGGGGGGCTACCTCTCACACCGTATGTTCTGATTTGAATCAATTACTCAGTGCCTTTTGGTCCTTCCATATGAATCACTTCTTTTCCATCTGGCTGCAAAGATATAGTAACCTATTTTGATTCACAGTTCAGCAGACATTGTATTGTATTGTGCAAGAAGCAAAGAAGCTTATGATGGGACAAAAAGTACTCTTTAATCTTTGGCCAGAGGAAACAATATGTTTGGAATATTGCAGACCGTATACTGGAAGCCGTTTGAAAGCTTATCATGGGGGCAGATGGCCTCTCGGGCAAACCGAAACAGGTTGCAAGGAACTGGAACAATGGTCTTCACAGATCAAATCCTGCTACTTAGGAAAGAAGCGACATATATATGGCTAACCGTCGGGAAGGGTGGGGGAGTGCCACAGCCTGTGTTGCAGTGGTGCAGCTGAGCTTAATCCTAAAATGGTAGCTGCGCCACAGTCAACCTGGGACAGCAGTGAAAAAAGCCAAGCCATGGAAAAGGGATGGTGGACAGCAGCAGTGTGCCAGTGGTGACCCTGGTGGCCCAAGAGGCAGACATGCTGATGAAGGCAACTCTTATGGACATGTCAAAGTGGTGCTGTTGGTGGGGATGAAGGCACGACCGTCAGAGGGGCTCACAGAGAGCAGGGCAGGCTGTCCAAGACCCCCATCATCTGTGTCTGCCTCTAAGCAACACACCACACCATAGCAAGCCTCAAGGTTAGAGACCCTGAACACTATGTCTGACGGGCCCACCATTCAGCAATCCACCTGCGGGGGAACTACAATAATTCATGGTGCCGCACCAGACACTATTACCTTTCCCTGACCTGAATGGCCAAGATCTCAGATCTCAGAAGCTAGTCTTTGGATGGGAGACTTCCAATGAACACCAGGGATGTGACATGGAGGTTGGAAATGGCAAACCACCTCCAAAAGTCTCTTGCCTTGAAAACCCCGATGAGTTGTCGCAACTCAGTTGCAACTTGACGGCCCTTTCCACCACCACCCTATCATCTTACATTGCTAACTCTTCTATTGATGCAGAATGAGAAAAGGAGGCATTTTCACCAGCTCCAAAGGGTCGTTCATTGGTCCTGATGCACACAACAGAGCCACATAATACAACTTCTCCTCAAGGCATATTGGAATTTGTACTGGATTTATACCCTGATTCTCTCAACCATAAGGAGTCGCAAAGTGGCTTACAAACTCCTTCTCTTCCTTTTCCCACAACAGACACCTTTTGAAGTAGGTGAGGCTGAAAGAGTTCTAAAAGAACTGTGACTAGCCCAAGGTCTGCATGTGGAGGAGTGGGAAATCAAATCCACTTTCATCAGATTAGAGTCCACAGCTCTTAACCACTATACCACGCTGGCTGTCTCTTAGGCGGATTCTGCATGGGCCAAAAACAGCAGTGTGAAAACGGTGTAAACCTTTACACCATTTTAAACCATTTTCACACCACTGTTTTTGGCCCATGCGGAAACCGCCTTATATTACGGCAAGCGGGCATAACAAGATCTCACCAAGGCTCCTGGGGCTCTACTGTTCATGCCCAGTAGATGATCCATATTCCCAGAGGCAGGGTCACTGACAGCCCCCGCCAGCATGGACAATTGGCCATACTGGTAGCAGCTGATGGGAGATGTAGTCCATAACATCTGGAGTGCCAAAAGGTTCGCCACCATGGTCTCTAGCAGATGAGTTGGTTTAGATCAGAATCTCAGATGTTCAGGAACTACAATTCCCATCAGCCTCTGTCAGCATGGCCAATTGGCCATGCTGGTAGGGGCTGATGGGAATTGTAGTTCCTGAACATCTGGAGAGCCGCAGGTTCCCTACCCCTGGCCTAGATAAATAAAAATATTTTGGAAAACAGTGTGCCTGACTTCTCTACTATTTTATATTGCAGCTATTTACTAGTTTATATGGCAGCTAGTTTAGACTTTGCCTTAAATATGGTTTTTGATATGTTATTAATTTTATTATAAACCACTTGAGGTGGGATGGGGAGTCCAGTTTGAGCCATTAAGCAATGATCTAGATCTCAAAATGAATTAATAAATAAATCTCATTTGAATATCAGATTAGTTTTTGTAACTGCTGAATGAAGACCTGGAGAAGGCAGGAATCGCTGCATTCCTTTTGCTTTGCTTCAGATGAGATCACAGAAATGCAAGCAGATGGAATTCTCTATTTCAGAATGAGTAAAAAAAGGATTGCTAAGAACTGAGATTGTAGAAACATTACATCACCATACTAAGGGATGTGAACATTGGGAGGAGATAAAGTTATGTTCTAAATATTAAAATCTTAGATAAATGGCTCATTTTCACACTGTTAAAAGACATTGTGCAAATATTTTGTGATTTATCAACCAAGGATAGTTGACTAGAATTCCCAGCAAAAGAGACCCCCCACACACACACACACCTTTTACCACTCATTTTATCATTCCAAATACATGTGCAAGCTCTTGAAAGGAAATGAGAAAAGGCAATGAAACAAAACCACAAAACAACATCAGTCTCGATACTGGCCCAGCAAAGTGCAAAACAGGAATAGCAACGTCTGTCGCTTGGAAAGTAGAAAGATCAAATAAAATAAGGGACGTGAGTGCAAACAAAACGAAAGAAAAAAGAACTGCAGGTGCAAAAGGGAAAGCAGAGAGATGTAGACCAAGGCGGAAATAACAACCTACGCAGAGGTGGGATCCAGATGGTTCGCAATGGTTCGGTGGAACCCGTTGTTAAATTTTCCTTAGTTCACTGAACCAGTTGTTAATGAAGGCCTGCATATGGAGGCACAGGAGCAGACAAGTGGGTCTGCGCCTGCACTAACGGGAAAGTAGGCGTGTTTGCGCTCAGACTGTTAGAGCTTGCTAAGAACACGAGGCGATTTTTGACCTGGTTCCTGCCTATTAAGGTAAGCAGCCAAGGGGTTTTGTTTTAAAGGATAGGTAGGCAAGCGGGCATTTGGGGAAGGAGGAGTCATGCACTCTGCTTGGGGGGTGGGTTGTGTTGCCACTCCCCCACCTTGCTCTTGGCTCCGCTGCTTTTGGCGGCCTTTCCCGGACTCCCAAGTTCCCCCTGGCCGCCTGGGCATCCTCCCAGCTCTTCTGTTGGGGTTCTTCACCCTCAAATGCTTGGCCCACTGCTCCATGCCCGCGTTTTTAAAAACCCAGTATTTTGCATTTAAACGGGGGGGGGGGGATTTTGAATCCCACCACTGCACCTATGGCAGCTCCTGAATTTGTGTTCATGTATGGGGACGCCAGCAAGAGGCTTTCAAAGCAAGTGAGAAGTGGAGGTGGCTTAAGAACATAAGAACATAAGAACAAGCCAGCTGGATCAGACCAGAGTCCATCTAGTCCAGTTCTCTGCTACTCGCAGTAGCCCACCAGATGCCTCTGGGAGCTCACATGAAGGATGTGAAAGCAATGGCCTTCTGCGGCTGTTGCTCCCGAGCACCTGGACTGTTAAGGCATTTGCAATCTCAGATCAAAGAGGATCAAGATTGGTAGCCATAAATCGACTTCATAAATCTGTCCAAGCCCCTTTTAAAGCTATCCGGGTTAGTGGCCATCACCACCTCCTGTGGCAGCACATTCCAAACACCAATCACACGTTGCGTGAAGAAGTGTTTCTTTTTATTAGTCCTAATTCTTCCCCCCAGCATTTTCAATGGATACCCCCTGGTTCTAGTATTGTGAGAAAGAGAGAAAAATTTCTCTCTGTCAACATTTTCTACCCCATGCATAATTTTATAAACTTCAATCATATCCCCCCTCAGCCGTCTCCTCTCCAAACTAAAGAGTCCCAAACGCTGCAGCCTCTCCTCATAAGGAAGGTGCTCCAGTCCCTCAATCATCCTTGTTGCCCTTCTCTGCACTTTTTCTATCTCTTCAATATCCTTTTTGACATGGCCACCAAAACTGAACACAGTAATTCAAGTGCAGTTGCACTAATGGCTTTATATAAGGGTACGACACCTTTGCAGTTTTATTCTCAATTCCTTTCCTAATTATCCCCAGCATAGAGTTTGCCTTTTTCACAGCTGCCATGCATTGAGTTGACATTCCCATGGAACTATCAACTAAGACGCCCAAATCCCTTTCCTGGCTTGCCATTGCCTTCCTTTGCAGAGTCTTCCTTGGTTGTCTCCCATTCAAGTACTCACCCTGCCTAGCTTCCAAGATCTAATGAGATCAGGTTATACCATGTCATTTTCCCTCCCGATAAATTTTAATATCTTCACTTAAATCGTGGAAAATGTTTCTCATTGAAACGGTAAGGTTTTTATTCTTGTTCAGTTTGAACGATCACGTATCTAACATTCATTTCTTTTTTAGTCCCTCTGAGAAAACCTCAGGGAACATGTGAAGGACCATGCCTTTCCATGGCGAAAACACTGTACGCTCTTCAGAACAGGGATGTGTCTCCCTGTACTCTGTAAAGTGTTGGGCACATTGATTCCATAAGCTGCCTTGTACTTCTCAAGTTTCTGAAAGTCTGAGTACAAGTTAACAGTTTCTCAATTGTTACAATTAAAACCCCTGCCCTTTCATTTGCAAAATACACGCAAAAGTTGTTTAAGGACTACCAGCACTTCAGTCTTTGTTTTCCTCTTGCATTTTAAGGACAATAAAGCAATATTTTTAACTGAGAAAAATAATCATTATCATCATTACAACAAGACATCCCTAATTATCGGAATTAGGTAGTCAGAAAAGGAGTAATTTGTGGTTGAGATAGAAACAGGCCAACAGGAAGGAGGAATTTTTGAAGGCAGACAAGAGGGCGGAAATGCACAATTGGGAAAAATGGGTTAGACTTCACTGCTGGCCTGGGAACACCCACTCCCAGAGATGCAGACATACACTACCCCCCAAAAGTGGTGTAAGTCATTTGAGAGAATGGGCCACCCAAAGAGTGGTGAGTGGTTTCTCCATCTCCTCTGGAATCTATGTTGCCAATTTTCCCCTTGGAGGTGCCGTATCACTGTCCCCGGCCACCGCTTTACTTCCCCCCTTTGGATTGGGCTGTGAGCAGAAGTGATGGGGGGAGGGGCAATCAACTGAATCTCAATTCAGACAAGACTGGGGTGCTGTTGATCAATGGAGAAGTTGACTGGGCACTGCTGAGTCAGCTTGTCCTTGAGGTTGTTCTATACCCCCTGAAGGCGGTGCTACTATATTCTGGCCTACAGCTGGAGGCTCAGATCTCTTCCATGACAGGCAGTGCCTTTTATTAGCTTCGGGTGATTTGCCAGCTACAGCCATCCTGCAGAAAGCATGATGTAGCTCACAGATTGCAAGCCATTTGGTGATTCACAAATTATGCAAGCCTGGGATTTCAATAGAGGATTTTTTTAAAAAGCTATTTCTTTGCCTACCTACTGAGGGATGATTAAAATCTCAGCCCCAGAATCAATACAGAACTTCCTTTTCCAGCAGCAAGAAAAAACACCTTGGAACAGGTTTCACATAGGAGAAAACATCAGGTTTTACGTCTTATAAGAAGACCGCAGCCAGAGAAGTGGCTGGTTAGTTCAGATCGATAAGTAAAACTACCACAGCCCCCTGCGGCCTCTCGGCTTTTATTTCATTCCCCACTTTTGTTAGTAAGGCAGATTTCGCATGGGTCAAAAACATCAGTGTGAAAGCAGTGTGAAAATGGTGTAAACCCTTTTACACTGTTTTAAACCATTTTACACCATTTTCACACTACTGTTTTTGGTCCATGTGGAACCCGCCTAACTTATCACAATGATATTGGGATGGCAGAAGCCACAACTGATAGAAGAAGAAGAGTTTTGGATTGATACCCCACTTTTCTCAACGCAGCCTTGCAAAAGGAGCCTCAAAGAAACTTACAAAATCCCTTCCTTTCTCTCCCCACAACAGACACTTTGTGAGTCGGTGGGGCTGACAGAATTCTGAACGAACTGCGACTAGCCCAAGGTCACCCAGCAGGAATATAGAAGTGGGGAAACAAACCTGGTTCACCAGATAAGACCCTGCCACTCATGTGGAGGAGAGGGGGATCAAACGTGTTTCCCCAGATTAGAGTCCACTGATCTTAACTGCTACACCTCATTTTGGTTCAACTTGAAATATTCCCAATGACTTGATTAGCTGCTTAGAAGTCGCAGGCCCAGATCTATTTATAATGGGAAACTAGGAAATGGGTGGTGGTGGAGACCCTCTTCTGTCAATTACAAGAACAGGTTGGGTGGGGCAGCAACTGCACCACTGACTACATTGGACACATATCCTTTGGAAGAAATAGCCGCTTTGGAAGGCTGGTTTCATGGCATCACCTCCTTGCTGAGTTCTACCTGCCCTTCTCAAACTCCAAGGAGCAGCAGTGATGTAGTGGTTAAGAGCAGGTATACTCTAATCTGCAGAAGCGTACCAGGGGTAAATGGCGCCCGGAGACAAATTGTCTCCAGGATGCCCCCCCAGGCTCTGCCGCCCGCCTCTGCCCCCACCATTCTAGCCTGCCTGATGCCCCATGGCTCCACCCCACTGTCCTAGAACCCGAAGGTCTGGAGATTCTGCAGTCCCGCCTCGAGACCTTCTTTATAAGCACTGAGGCCAGGGGGGGCTTTGGGAGCAGGATGGGGTCGAGGCACGCCAAAAACCATGAGACAGCAGGGACTCCTGGTCAGCCTGGGAGGCCACCTTTGCACCCCATGTGACTAGGAACAGTATACTCGGAGACAAGGGGTACCCCTTGTCCCTAGGCAGATACGCCACTGCTAATCTGGAGGAATCGGGTTTGATTCCCCGCTCTGCCACCTGAGCTGTGGAGCAGTGGCGTAACTAGGCAAACTGGAGCCCTGGGCAAAACCTGAGTTTGATGTCTCCCCAGGCTGCCCAATGCAACGCCAAGACTCCCCTGTAGCTACGCTCCAGTGGCATATCTAGGCAAACTGGAGTTCGGTGCCCCCCATGGGCAGCCACCCTCCCCCACTGTGACCAAGCAATGATTTTTTACACCAGGTTGTTTCAAAGTCACCATCACATTATAGAACATGCCCCAACTCACAAATCTGAGCACAGCAATAAGCAATGCCACACAACAGAAATACTTTTTTTGGAAAACATTTTCAAAAATGCTTTCAAAATGTTCTTATTACTGCTATGAAAATACTTTATGGTGTTGTATCCCAGTACCCCCCAATTGGGGAAACAGCATCACTTTCAATGTTTCAAAGGAGATATCTACCCCTAGTTTAAACAAGTGATGCTGCAATCCACCCCAAAACAGCATCATTTTCAATGGTAATAAATTAGGAGCTCTAGATTCTCCTTTTTAGTTCACCTTAAAGGGAGAATTCAGTTCCTAGTTTAAACAACATTGGAAGTGATGCCCAGCTGATTCTCCCCATCCCGAAACAGCATCACTTGCAATGTTTAAACTAGGGACCCTGTGATTCTCCTTTAAATCCATGTCAAAGGCGGGGATTTAAAAGGAAAATCTGGGGAAATTTGGGAGGTGCCTGCTGGCAGGGTGCAATTGTTGTTAGCAGAATTAAACTTTCAGGGTATCTTTAGGAGACTCCCCTAATGATACCACCCAGGTTTGGTGAAGTTTGGTTCAGGGGGTCCAAAGTTATGGACCCTCAAAAGTATAGCCACCATCTTCTGTTAGCTCCCATTGGAAACAATGGATGATGGGGCACCCCCTTTGGGAGTCCATAGCTTTGGACCCCCTGGACCAAACTTCACAAAACCTGGGTGGTATCAGTAAAGATTCTTTTGATGATATTCTCCAGAGCCTAGTGAAGTTTGGTCCAGGGGGTCCAAAGTTATCGACCCTCAAAGGTGTAGCCTCATCTCCTATTAGCTCCCATTGGAAACAATGGGGGATGGGGCACCCCCTTTGGGAGTCCATAACTTTGGACTCCCTGAACCAAACCTCACCAAACCTGGGTGATATCACCAGAAGAGTCTCCCAAAACATCCCTGAAATTTTCGTGCTGCTAGCCTAAAAACCGCGCCCTCTGCAGGTCAAAAATGGAAAACACTGAAAATACAAAAAATCCCACAAACACACCTGCGCCCCCCACAGGGCTGCGCCCAGGGCAACTGCCCACTTTGCCCAATGGGAGGAACGCCTCTGCTGTGGAGGCTTATCTGGGAGATTCAGATTAGCCTGTACACTCCAACACAAACCAGCTGGGTGACCTTGGGCTAGTCACAGTTCTTCTGAGCTCTCTGAGCCCCACCTACCTCACAGGGTTTTCGTTGTGAGGGGGGAAGGGAAAGGAGTTTGTAAGCCCCTTTGAGTCTCCTGCAGGAAAGAAAGGGGGAATATAAAACCAACTCTTCTTCTTCATATTCTCCACGCTCCTCCCACAAATATCCAGAAATTTCCCAACCCTTCTCCCCCACCTCAACATGTACAGCAGAGGACCCCATTGTAGATGGTTTTCTGCATTTAGTTAACAGGACACTGCCAAGGGACTATTACCAGTACAACGATCATTTTCATACAAGGCCAAACTGAAATGTCAGCTTAAGTAATTGGCCTTTTTTTTCCTTCTAACGCTGGGCAGATCAATAGCAAGAGCTGCCAAGGGTGTTTGCTTTCCTCTAGCTTGCCTATCTACATATTCATAGAAACAAAATGCCAACCAGCGATTGATCTGAGCTACCAATGCTGGTCAATGGAGAAAAAGTTAACTCCTCAAACTGTATTTTTTATTGCTAATGTCCTCAAACTTCATTGCAAGGCCAAACTAAGAAAAAGCAAAAGCAAAATATGTTCCCCGAGTGAAGTAACAGGATACAGCGGTGAAGCTCCCAGGGGACAGGGGGGGCGCGATGCACCAGGCACACGAATTTGGGTCATGTGGGGGGTGCAAAATCCCTCAGGCCTCTCCCCCTTCTCCCCCATGGTGCCCCCCCCCCACACTCTTACTTTAGAAAACCGAGCAGGCTGGAGAACAGGCCTTCCTGTTCTGGTAGGAACTACATTTCCCAGGGTCTCCTGCTCGGTTTTCTAAAGTAAGTGGGAGTGGGAGTGGGAGTGGGGAGGCGCCGCCACGGGGGGGGGGGGGTACAAAAAAGCCAGAGTGCGCACCGGGTGCACTGTGGCCCAGCTACACCTCTGACAGGATATCATATTTTAGCTACTTTTATAGGGTACTGCGCATTTGGTAGTGAAGCCTTCAACAGCGATTGGCTGAACGGGTGGGATAGTGTGCAGTGCTGCCCATGAATATTCCAAGGGTTGAATTCAGGCAGCTGTCCCGCTTGCTCGTCAAGTTTCCCTGCTCTCTGAAGCCCTCACCTCATGGTTTGTGTGGCATGACCCCCAGCATAGTTTCGTGGTGGTCACAGAGTTCCCCATTAGTTCACCTGTGGAAAGCTGGTTTGATCTAACCCCAAGTGTTCAAGGAACAAGGCAAAGTGATAGGAGCTGAGGTGTTGTGAAAGAAAGGAAGCTTGGCCATTTGGCTGGATTAAAAACCCAACACAAGTCATGGAGGCGGGAGTAACTCTATGGGACAATTTTAGGACTAAGAAGTCCCCAGGGACTTAGCAACAAGGTGACTGAATGAAATAACAGTAATGGGGTGGTTCCGATTTGGAAAAATTCCCAGTGCTTATTTTTCCGTGGAAAATTTTCCATTTCTGTAGATTAATTATTTCCCAAAATGAATAAGAATTAACAGTTCCCAGATGAATGATAGTTTTTAAAAGTTCCTTGGTATCCTGGATTTTTACTCACATGAAGACACAAATGCCTCACCCAGTGCAAATCCTCAGAAAACTGCTAACCAAAAGTCTAATGTGGTGGGTTTTACCTCATAAGCAAATCACATTCAATGGTCAGATCTGCTCCAATAGTATTTTGTGATCATGCATTGTTGTCATGTACAGGTGAAGTAATTACATCTGTAATGGACTGGATGAAGTAAACAAAATGAAATTTAATCCTGACAAGACAGAGATTCTCTAGGTTAGTAGAAAGGCGGACCAGGAACTTCGGATCATCCCTGTCTTGGATGGCATTACACTCCTCTTGAAAAGACAGGTTTGTAGTTTGGAGAATTGTTAGACACCACAGTGTTAATCACCACAGTGTCACCACAGTGACCTTGGGCTAATCACAGTTCTCTCAGAACTCTTTCAACCTCACCTCAGTGGTGTAGGGCCCAGGGGGCTGGGGGCATCTTGCACCAGGCGTGTGCCTGGTTTGGGGAATGGCAGGGGCGGGTGGGTGTGTTCCAGGGGTTTGGCAGGTGTGCACACACATGCCCCAGGCGCAGTTACCTCTCACAACTCTGCCCCACCTACCTGAAAAGGTGTCATCATCATCAATAACCTTTATTAGGCACACAAAGTAAAGAATAAATAAAATAATGCAGTAATATAAGCATGTCATGTTCCTTTCTGTTTTCCTTGATTCCGCGTCTGTTGTGGGGACAGGAGGGGAAGGAGCCACTTTGAGACTCCTTACAGTTGAGAAAAATGGCTGGTACATCAATTGTGCCTGTTTTTGGGTCAGCCAGATCTAGCCACAGAAAACCATGCCTTGGTTACATTTAGACCTGACTACTGCAATGCACCATGCTTAGGGCTACTCTTGAAGACTGTAGAAGCTGCAGCTATCGCAGAGTGCTGTGGCTAGACGGCTGGTCAGGGCATAGATTTTCAATACTGCAGGAATTACAATGGCTATTGATTTATTCTCAAGCCCAATTCAAGGTGTTGATTTTGTCTATTAAAACCCTGCTTGGGACTATGATTCTCCCTTATGTTCCAGGAATTAAGATCAAGGGAAGCTGCCCTTATGATTGTCCCATCAATTACCGAAGCTCGTTTGGTGGATTCACGAGAGAGGGCCTTTTCCATGGAAGTCCAACAATTACAGAAAAACCTTCCCACAAAGGTGTGCTTGACCCCCCACCCCCCCAATTGTCAGAAGGCAATTGAAGCCAGCTTCATTTAGGATTACATTTTGATTGATTTAGCTTTTATTACCAGCAGCCCTAACTGAAATTTTTAAACTGTGACTTTTATGGTTTTTATTATGGTTGTTTTTATTTTGTTTTTATTTTTGTTGAACTGGGGACTTCCTTTTTGCAAAACAGTTGCTCTGCCACTGAGTCAGGCCCCTCCCATTCTGCCATACTTGCTGGAACAGGTAACAACAAAAGGCTTTATTCGTCAAATTCTGCTGGTGATAGAGTTGCCCAACCTTCAGGTGGTAGCTGGAGATCTGAGACAACAACTGATCTCCAGACAACAGAGATCACTCCATCTATATGAAATGGCCACTTGGAAGATGGATTGTATAGCATTACACTCCACTGAAGCCCCTCCCCTTCACAAGCCCCACCCTCCTCAGGCTCCACCCCCAAAATGTCCTGGTACTTCCAAATCCAGAGCTGGCAATCCTAGCTGGTTCTCATGGTAACAAGCTAGCAACCATCCAAGCTCAGGGCTAGATGGACATTTGATTTTACCCAGTCTAGTAATTCTCATATTTTTTTAAATCAAAGTCAAATGTCTTAAAAAATGTTGTGGAACTTTAATTAACATTTTTTCCAGTTTTGACCCCCTTGTGTCCTTTAAGCAGAAAGTCTATTCTACTATAGCAGTGATATCGAACCTTTTCGAGACCGAGTGCCCAAACTGCAACCCAAAACCCACCTGAATGTTGAGATTTTAGTTTAGAAAAAACGGTTGGCTCCGAGGTGTGTGTTACTCAGGAGTAAGCTTGGTGGTAGTCGGTGGCTTTGCTTTGAAGCAACTGTGCAACTCTTCCAACCAGTGAATCACGATCCTAGGAGGGTTTACTCAGAAGCAAGCCCCATTGCCAGCAACCGAGCTTACTCCCAGGTAAAGAATCGCGCTTTAGTTCTTCGCATGAAAATCAGTGGGGTTTCACAGCACTTAACAGGGTTATCTAAATTGCTTCCCCAAAACTAGGTCTTAGGTTTAATGCTAATAATCGAGCCCAGCGGCCCAGGCCAGCCTAGTGTGTGGGGGTGGTGGGGGCGACTCTGTTTGCGCGTGGCCACAGAGAGGGCTCTGAGTGCCACCTCTGGCACCTGTGCCATAGGTTCACCACCATTGTACAATAGCCTGAATGTGATTTATTATTCTGATTTTAATGGGGAAAGAGAGTTTCATGACATTTCATTTTGGTGAGATGTTGGCATGGATTCTTAACCAATAAAGGAGATTCTAGTGACTACCGATTATGCAGGGCGATTTGTACAAAATTTAAAAGATAACTGCATTTTATTTTGTGGGGTTTTTTTTGCAACAGGTGGTCTTTTTTAAGGTACACGTTTCCAATTTTGTGCATTTATGATTACAAGTACAACAAACTTTGTAACTAATATGTACAGTAGACAAATATACCATTATTGACAGTAACAATTACTCATATCTCCTTGTTTCACAATTATTTAATGCAAGCAACTGCTAAATAACAGCTGTGGTGGTCAAGTTCCATTTCCTCCTGCCTTGTGTCTTTTACACTTGTGCTATAAGTGAAAGTGATTTTCCGGTAGGGTTGCGGATGGCTGAATCAGGTAAATACATTATGCAAGGGGGAAAACAGGATGAGTCCCATAATATTGTCTGAAAAGGCACATGCATGAAATAATGTCAATAAAATGGATTTAAATTAACTCCAAATGGCAATTTTAATGGCGTTTATTAATAATCACTGGTTAGCTAACTGATTTGTTCTCATTTTATTTAAATAAACATGAAGTGGTGACAGGTTGCAAGGCATCTGTGACTCCCATCCGAGGATATGAGAATGCACAAGAATGAAATGTTGTACTCTATTTGAGTAGAGTACATTGTACACGCAGATAGAATGTGCATTGTACTCTATCAGAATATGTGGAAAGTAGCTTGCCAAACGGGTTCAGGCTACTCATGAACAGTTCACCACCTGGCGTCATGGGGCCCATGTTTCTTTTAGGTGCATGATTTGCTTAAGATATAAATATGGTGCTTCTGACTGGCATATTTAAAATATTCATTTAAAAAGGATTAGCAAGAGGTGTTCAAGGCTGCCCTACGACGTAACCCGTTTCATGATCGAGTGCGACGCCTGCAAGGACTGGTTTCACGGCAGGTAACACAAAGCGATCCCCCCCCCCCGCTCTGGGGCAGAGATCCCCCTCCTCTCACTTGGGGCCTTGCGCCTCTTTAAGGCACAGAGCGAGCGAGAGAGCCAGGGAGATAGATGGGGGGCTTGCAGTGGCAGCGGCTGCTGCTGCTCTGTGCAGTTTTCCAGCAGGCCTTTTTGGAGAAGAGGAGGAGGAGCCACTCTCCCCGTCTCCCTCTCTTGTATTTTTGTTTTGTTTTATTTTGCAAATTGTCGAGCCCGGACACACACACTAGACACACACACTAGACACACACACACACACACACACACACACACACACACACACACACACACACACACACACACACACACACACACACACACACACACACTGGGGCTCTAGAGTCATGGTTTGCCATTGCAGCCTTCCGCCAAGTCTTCCTTGGTGGTCTTGCTTCCAAGTACAGACCCTGCTTAGCACCCAAGATGTAAAAAGATCAGGCGATGCCTTCCACCTTCCCTCCTATCTGTATGACTTACCATTGATAAATGGATTGCCTTTAATTACTGGCTGTATTCATATTTCACAATAAATTACAGTTCGCTTAAACCACTGTTTGCTGAACAAACCCTGGATAGTCTATATACCGAGTTTGTTTATACATCCTAGTTATTCTGTTGCTTCTCACCTTACTCTGCTGGCAAAGTCATATTACAAATGCAGCTTGTTTACTATTGGGAACAAGCCTCTGGCAAGTCAAGCCATCTCCTTCTCAGTCTCGGTTAAGAATAGCCAATTCCACCCCCCTTCTGAATTCCTGAACTTCTAATCCCTTAAATAAAAATAGATCTTGTTTATAGCATCCCCTCTTTCCCTAACTCTATGAACATTTTTCTCCCTTATAATCAATGGGTGAATATTGAGTGACAGTATTTTCTGTTGATTCATTATTCCTTTTCTGTGTGCAGCAGCCCAAGAAAGATACCCCCCAAAAGTGGAATGAATGCATTCATGTGGTGGAAAGGGCCATCAAGTCATAGCTGAGCTATGATGACGCCGCAGGGTTTTCAAGGCAAGAGACACTCAGAGGTGGTTAGCCATTGCCTGCCTCCACATCATGATCCTGATATTCCTTGGAGGGCTCCCATCCAAATAGTAGCAGGGTTGACCCTGCTTAGCTTCTGAGATCTGATGAGATGGGGCTAGCCTGAATGCATTCATACGTGACATCAAACCACAGTTAGCATGTAGCACAATTAACAAAATCGACACAAGTCATATTCTAGGCTCCCAGTTCAGAACCCACTAATGTACAGGTGTCAAACTCGTGGCCCTCCAGATGTTATGGACTACACTTCCCACTATCCCTTGCCAGCATGATGCTGGCAGGGGATGATGGGAACTGTAGTCCATAACATCTGGAGGGCCATGCGTTTGACACCTATGAATGGAACTATAGTTTGTTGAGCAGCCTTTGTCCAGACATATAGGTGGTCAACCATACAAAGGAGTCCGAGGAGATAAGATGAACTAGAAATGTTTCTCTGGAGTTCTTAGAGGAGATGAAGAAAAGGATTAAAATGCACTAGTAAGAGAGAAAGAGAGCTATGGTTTGTGGTTATATATTCTTTTTGTACTAAGGGAATTCTCTCATTTCAGTGGAAGCAGGTTTCTACGTCTCCTTGCAGAAAAATCTGAATGAGTCACAGAAGTGAAAACTATGCACTCCTTCGAAACATAAATGTTGTTCTCCCAACTCTCATGTGCTTTAAGATGGAACGTTTGTTCAGCAGGTTCAACAGGTGATGATCATTTCTGTCTCCGTGCAGCATAAGTGGGAAGGTTAGGTCTTGCTCACCTAATCTAGCAGTACAGCTGGATGAATAGCTGGAAGGAAGGGGGAATTAGAGATTGCTTTAGAGAGACACATCTGTGGTATGATAATGCTATGAACTAGCACTAAAAACATTTAAGTGCGGAGAGGTTATAGCAACTATCAGTCTAGCAATCTAGAAATGTCAGCTCTTCCAAGTTTTTAACAAGATCTGCCTACATTTTCTTCTATAATCAGTCTCTGACTCCTGTCACCAGAAAGAACATTTGGAGAAGTGCGACCGTTCTATGTCTTCTGGACATCTTTGTTCCAAAATACAGAATGCATCCTGTGCAGACAAATGGAGATATTGCCTAATATTGCTAGTTAAATAGTTACAGGGATGCTGGGAATAACCAACCCAATGCACACACTGTACTAATGAATACTGAACATTTTTGCAAGGCAATGCAGTGGCTCACAGTCAGATGGAAAGTACCTCAGGATTCTGGCAAGTCTCTCTTCCAAACACGTACCTTTCTTAACATCTCAGAATTTTATTATATTGTCCAAGTATAAAAAGTCCACAGAGAAATCAGAATCCCAGAGAAAAGCATCAAGGAATGGTCCAGTGATAGACAATGGAATCCCTTTCACCTCTCACTACATTTCGGCAGAGGCGTAGCTCCAAGGGGACAGGGGGCACGAAGCACCAGGGGTGCACCTCTGTGGGGGGGGTGGCAAAGGCATTCTGGGGGTGGGACAGGGGCGTTCCGGGGTGGGATGGGGGCGTGGCAGGGGTGAAGGATGCACAAGTGCACCAGGCGCTTCCCCCCCCCTCTGTCCCTGCATCTCGGCATAAACTCCCAATAGTATCCTAAGATATTTTTCATGTTCCTTGCTATCAAGATGCACATTAAGCAGTTTAATGATCTGTCAGGCACAAGAGACTTGTACAACAAAAATTAACATCAGACTAATGAGCGATACACAAAGACCCGAGCTTACAGATCCAAAATATGTACACACTGATATGGTTGTTAACATGATATAGTTGCTCTCCCCTTTGCTCCCACCCCTGCAACGTTTTCCCAGCAGACTTTCCCATATCACTGCCACAAGGTCCACCTGGTATTTAGAGATCCAGAGCAGAAGCACTGAAGCAGCAGCGGACCCTTCTGTTTGGTCGTTTGAGCCCCAGGAATTACAACCACTGCTGCAAATCAACAGTGCAGCCCTAAGAGAGCTATACCCTTTTAAGCCCATCCATTTGAGGGATTTAGAAGGGTGCCACTATGTTTAAGACTGCACTGATAGTCACTATAGAAAGTCTCAAGGAGTGGCAGAAAGCTAAACTAGAATGGCATACACAGGGTGCCGAAAATGTTCCTAACCAGGAGGTGACCTGCTCAGCTCCAGCAACTTTGTTGTATCATACGTCTTGAATCCTGAGAGGCAAATGTATGTTTATTCAGAGGCGTAGCTCCAAGGGGACGGGGGGGGGGGCAACGAACCAGGCGTGCACCCCTGTGGGGGCGAGGTGGGGGCGTTCTGGGGCAGGACAGGGGTGGAGGACGCACTGGTACACCAGGCACTTTTGCCCCTTGCTATGCCTCTGTGTTTATTGGTCCCTACATGAATTGCAAAAATTTTACAATAGGATAAGGTGCAAAGAGAGTGGATGTCTGAGATTATGCTAGCGGGGGAAATTAACCTATAAAGGCTTTCAATAATTAAATAAATACATTCCGTGTATCTCAGGACCTCTGCGATAAGGAGAAAAGTCTCATGAGTCTCTTTGAAGCTAAGTGTTTATGTGTGAGCTTTTTTACCGGGAAAAAAATTGAAATTTGGGGATGACTGAAGTATATGCAATGCTTACATTCCTGTGCGTTTTGAGTGCATATTTCCTCTAAAGCACATTTCACTCTTTTAAAAAATGTTTTACAGGAGATTTTCAGTGCTGCTCAACATCTCAATTGAAAAAAACTGAATAATACAAATTGAGAGAGTGAAAAGGCATTTCGCTCATTCCAAAAAATATATGAGTTCTCAATGCTCCCTAAAAATTAGGTGGCTTTCCTTTTTTTAAAAAAAGAAAGAAATTACTAGCCAGCACTTCTCCCTAAAATGATCCATGCAATGACCTTTCTTCTGTCTCCCAGGCTGAACAGTGACCTGTTTTAACCACTTGCTAATCATTATGAAGTTTTTTTCTGAATCCACTAATGCTCAGATCTGTGTTCTTCCTATGTTATGTTATGCAATGTCAAGGTGAACAGCACTCAATAAATTTGAAATAGCATATTTGTGAAAATATGGTGCCTCTCTATCAAGGATCTAGCCAAAGATTATGAGAGGTTACGCTGCTTCTTGAGAGCTGCATATCCTGCCCACCATATCCACTGTCCTGTAGATCTGGTTCAGTTTTCAGAAGTGACAAACACTAGTGTAGATTTAGATGAGTCACACTCTTGTAATCATTCTTAGCATCAGGTGTTCCCATCTTCCCAGGTGAAAGTCTAGTAAAAGCCGACGAAAGTCAGCTCCACCAATGAAAATGCTCCTAGCCCATCCCCAGTCACACCGACATTGTCAGTTATGCAAGTGTGGCTCTGGGGAAGGCAGTGTCTTCTGCGTCAGGTGTCATGGAGATGTGGCACCTGCCTGCTGCCCCGTCTGCCCTCCTCCTGGCATAGGTGCCACTTACACCAGTGAGGTGGGCAAATGCATCAGTGCAGGCCCACGTTGCTTCCAAGATGCGCTCCCCCTCCCCACAACTGGCCTGTCAGACTCCTAACTGAGGTTCATAATGAATCTTACCAGGATTAAAAACAGCAATTCCATCCATCAATCTCTCCTAGCAGTTTAGTTTGCTGAAGTTCCATCAGTCTACTCCAAAGTAAGCTCGGTGACTGATATGTTCATTTATAAAACATTAATCAGTCTACCATCGTTGTGTACAGTTCATCAGCCTGCTCAAGTATGACTGCTTCTTGATAGTACAGGCATACAAAACTGTTTGAACCTGTGGGAACGTCTGGAATTTTGAGAAGATAGAAGAAATCACAACAAAATGGCTGCCATGACATTTAGGGAACGGGGAGTTAACATAGTAGGAAGTTGCTTGCCAAGTACTTGTTTCCAGGGCTCTTCTGAACCACGAGCGAGCCTAAAGAAATGGAGGCAATTGAGATTGGCTCTTTGCTTTGGGGAAAAACCAAAGGACATCAACCTTGGAGCAGCAGTGGCGTAGGAGGTTAAGAGCTCGTGTATCTAATCTGGAGGAACCCGGTTTGATTCCCAGCTCTGCCGCCTGAGCTGTGAAGGCTTATCTGGGGAATTCAGATTCGCCTGTGTACTCCCACACACGCCAGCTGGGTGACCTTGGGCTAGTCACAGCTTCTCGGAGCTCTCTCAGCCCCACCTACCTCACAGGGTGTTTGTTGTGAGGGGAGAAGGGCAAGGAGATTGTAAGCCCCCTTGAGTCTCCTGCAGGAGAGAAAGGGGGGATATAAATCCAAACTCTTCTTCTTCTCTTCTTGGTGCCCATGGGATCAGTGTGACTACTTGTGGAAAGAGATATGCTTGCCTAAGAGAATCCAATAAACTGACAAATATAGCAGAAGTTATTCATGTGTGAAATCAAAAACTTTAAAAGAACATCATAATTTATACAAATACACTGATTGACACATATAAGTGAAGTTGATTTCATTGCCAGCTATTCTGGTATGTGTTGCACAGCCTACCAGAAAAACAACAACAGAAGGAACTTCTTCAAAAGGCACAGACAATTCTTCTGAGCACAACACAGGAGAAGTTTTAGCTGAGCAGTTCATAATCAAGAATGGGGACATATCTGATGATAAATAATTCTAGCATATATAATTCTGATCTCTGGGTCTAGAATAGTGGCTTTGAAGATATATCACATGCATATCAAGTTCAGCAGCTTGAGAAAGTGCTGTGTGCAGCATTTTGGTGACACACTAAAGAAGGATGAAGATAACAGGTGAAAAACTGTTACCTTCCACAGCAACATAAAATCAGATAAGGCTATACAGGAAGCAAGCATTCAATGGAAAAGAAAAAGCTGCCATTAAACCTAAAACAAAAAGCAATCCTAAAAAGACCAACATGGTCAGCCAGACCAGACTTTAGGGAGCAAACTTAGGCAGGTTTGCTGAGAAGTAAATAGTTATATGGGTTTACTCCGATAAAAGTATTCTTAGAATCATAGCCTTAGCCTGCTGCATTCATTAACACAAATGGTCCCCAAAGGCCAAGTTCAAATCTAGGGTAATTCTAATACACTCAAGCCTCTTTATCATGTGGCCAAGCGATTGGAGCATGGATGTGTAGGTACCACATATTACATCCTACGTTGTGAAATCTCCCAATTTATTAAAATACAGTAGAAAGCATTTGTGAAAATATTCCCCAGAAGATTAACACTGGTTCAGTGGCCACTGTTTTATAGCAGAGTCCTCTTCACACTGCTTTGCAGAAGGTACAGAAAGCATTGTGTGTTCTTCCTAAGACCAAGTCTGGAGGAGAGTCCCAAAAAATCCTCCTTGCCACACAGAACTCTTCCTGGGAAGACACTGGTCTTTGAGCTTGGTCGTTGCCCTAGGAGCAGTTCCCCATTTCTCCTGGCAAAGCCTTGGTGGGGTACTAGGGTGCTTTAGCACAGTTGTTGAAATGTGCTGCTATGGCAAATGCTGCTCTTTCCTCTTCCCAGTTACTGCTGCTCTGAAGAAGGGTTGCTCAGCTCTTCCTAGATACTACAGTTTTCAAGAGAGATAGTTCAGCTCTTTCAGCTAGCAAGTTTGCTCTTTCTGTTCAGTCCTTTTGAGATCCAAAGCTTGTAAAACAAGCTTTGCTCTTCAGAAAATACTACCTTCAGAGTTCAATCAACTCCTTTTTATTCTTTATCTAGCCTAGTCCTGTTTTGTTGTTATGGTATTCATTTCAAAAGCATACCCCGTGAGCTTTTGCCAAATATGCAAATTAATAGAAGCCCATGAAAGAATCACCTCTCTGCTAGTTTATTCTGGCATAAAGTCTATCAAAATATCTGGTTGTGGTGGGTTTTCCGGGCTGTGTGGCCGTGGTCTGGTGGATCTTGTTCCTAATGTTTCGCCTGCATCTGTGGCTGTCATCTTTAGAGGTGTATCACAGAGAGAAGTCTGTTACACACTATGTCCAGTATACTCCACCCAAACACAGGATTTACATTCACCAATACTGCTGCTGCAGGAAATGCTAATGCGAATCACTCCCTGGACTGAAAAACCTGCAATACTATACTACCACCTGAAATACTATACTATCAACCACACCTTTGCATAGCAAGTTCCACCCAAACACTTACTGATTGGTTCCCCACCCGGGGACATGAAAATTTATACCCCACTAAAACATTCCCTTCTCACTGGACATAGTGTGTAACAGACTTCCCTCTGTGATACACCTCTGAAGATGCCAGCCACAGATGCAGGCGAAATGTTGGGAACAAGATCCACCAGACCACGGCCACACAGCCCGGAAAACCCACCACAATCAGTTGAATCCAGCCATGAAAGCCTTCGACAGCACCTATCAAAATATCTGTGATCTACTAATCAGATGTGGGCCTAAAACTCTTTGTTTTTCAGTACAGACTGCACATACAACAGACTACATCAATTATCAGAGAATTGCTTGGACCTGGTGAGGATGGTCAAGGTGGGGTGGAGCAAGGGGGAACTGCGCCTGGGGCATGTGCGTATCCTGCGCCCCTGCCGCGGCACCCCCTGCCCCCACCCTGTTCCGGAACATCCCCAGAATGCCCCAGCCACGCCGCGCCCCTGGGGCATCGCGCCCCCTACCCCATTGGCACTACGCTACTGGCAGTGGTGGGATCCAAAAATTTTAGTAACAGGTTCCCATGGTGGTGGGATTCAAACTGTGGCGTAGCACCAATGGGGCTGGGTGGGGCCCGACGGGGGCGTGGCCGGGCATTCTGGGGTGGGGCATTCCTGAGCGGGGCTGTGGCAAGGGGCGGGGCTGTGGGCGGGGGCGGGGCGGGGCTGTGGCAAGGGGCTGTGGCAAGGGGCGGGGCTGTGGCTGCGCCGGTCCTTGGGCGGGAAATGAATGCACGCAGGCGCAGGCTGCCACGCACGCCGGTGCACCTCCTGCTAGCCTGCTTCAAGTTCTGCGCGCTACTGCTTAGAGAAGGGGCGTAACTAAGGCAAAAATCACATGGAAAAATCACCAATTAGTAACTCCCTCTTGGCACACACAAATAATTAGTAACCTACTCTCGGGAACCTGTGAGAACCTGCTGGATCCCACCTCTGGCTACTGGGTCAAGGAACTGACCCTTCAAATGCTTAGAAAGTCATTCCAAAGTCTGGAAATTCTGAAGATGTTCAGCTAGACAAATATGCACTTCCTTATATAGTAAATATCTCTGTGAGTGGTCATGGCCTAGAAATAGGGTTCCAAGCTTTGGGTTGAGAAATATCTTTAGATTTGGGGGTGCAGCCTGAGGGGGGCAAGAGTATGGAGAGAAGAGGGACTTAAATAGGATATAAGGTCATAGACTCCACCTTCCAAATTGGCCATTTTCACCAAGGGAACTAGTCTTTTTTGTCACCTAGATATCTCCAGCTGCCACCTTCAGGTTGGCAGCCCTAGCTAGGAAAGAAGCCTCTGCTTTATCTTTGTCCTAAGATATTTTTCACTGTTGTTCATGTTGCTTTGCGATATAATAAAAATGGGTTATTTCATTGGGATCACCTACAGGAAGTCCATGTAAAATGTCTGGCTTGCAACTGAATTGATTTCTTCATCTCCACATGCAATGCCATTATGAGAACCAACTGTCAGCCTGTGAAAAGCATTTACTACTTATTTGTAAGTTGGAAATGATCCATTAGAGAAAAATGTATTAAAGCTTACTGGAAAAGTGCGTTCATGACACCTTGCATTTTTATCAAACCGATGTTAGCCATATTAATTACCAAACTACCCGGACAACTTCAAATACAATCCATTTACAAGAGTTAATGCACATTACACAGGTTGTGTCTACTACATTAGTGAGGTTGCCAGCAAGCTTGGAGGAAAATGCCCGGTCACCTTAATGAAAGCTTAATATGTGGTAATGGACAGCTGAAGCCTTTTGTGGCATGGAGGTAAATAACATCATCTGGTAAATACCACCCCATTAAGCCTTTATTAAAGGGACAGGGCATTTCCCCCCCCCCCCCGGTGACCTTATGACTAGGCAGAGCAATCAAGCTACAGCGATGCTCTGAAACAGACTTGTAAAAGAAAGGGTGTTCCAGCTCATCTGATCTAATCCAAATCTAATTCAGATAGGAAATAAAACTGCAAATCACTGAGCTGCGTGGGATAATCCTGTCTCTTTCATTTCAAAGCCAACTGCTAGTCAGTTTAGAATGGCCAGATGTAACAGAGGACGGAACCCCTGTCCCTTTAGTAGTGGATCAGATGCACAAGTGCAGCTTATCCTATCACAGGGTCACCAGATTGCAAAAAAAAAAAAAAAAATAACAGTTGTTTATCATTTAAAGCCGTCTTCTGCGCAGAGCCGGTGTAGGCCAAGTGGCCCAAGATCAGCTATATAACAACCTTACAGTCCCTCATGGCCCACCCATTCTGCGACTCTTTCTGTCCTACTAATTTGAACTTTACTGTAGACAAGTAATTCTTGCTATCTGAATGCCATTAAAGGTTTCCGCTCATTCGTACGTGACAAGTAATTCACAGTTTTCTCCTAGGCATCATTGTATCCCCTTCTGTCCAGCAGAAGCACTTTTTTTTTTCAGCACGCTGAACAGGATAAGAGAGCCACTGCCACCAAAAAAGCTGTGCTTGGTCTTCTGTATATGAGTGAGTGAGTGAGAGAGGGAGAGAGGGAGGGAGGATAGCCGTGAATTGCGGAGAGAGCTTTCATAGGGTCCCACGGTTGCTATAGAAACCCCTTCTTTTGTTTGTACATATTCAAAGCAGCCTGCCCTTTAGGCAGCGCAGATACTGCGGAGATTGGTTACGGAAAAGAAAACCTGCCTTTTCTCTTCAGATCCATGTCATGTTAGGATGTGTGTAAAATTACTCCTGGTTGTTATCCCTCCACCCCAATTTTGTAGTTAAATAAATCCCCGGGTGTATAAAGTTTGATCACACTGGATATTTTTCCAGATACCAGCTCCTATTAAAAGCATTGTGGAAACAAACGAGATCTGTTTGTGCATAACTGAGGCTGTGGGAGGCCTTCCTGCAAGGTGGGAGAGAGGCTGAAACCAGCAAGCACAGCCAAAGAGAGAATGGGTTCTTCTCACACTGTTACATCTGCTCCAGCTGCTTGGCAGAAAAACATCAGCTCAACCAGGTGTACTCAGTTGCTTCGATTTTTTCAAAGCATTTATTCATCTCTGACTGGATAACAGTTTACCACAAAGATTGCAAATCTGGCATTAAATGGAACAAGAAGAGATAGTGCATCGCTGCTGAATTTAAAGTGCAGGGGCCTTCTGGTAGGGGCGATACTTTAAGGAAAGACCCATAATCTCATCTTTACAGAGTGCCTGCATGATATCTGGTACTTCGCTGCCGAATATCAGAAGAATTTCAGAACATTACAAGGATTGATTTTGTGCATAACGGATTAGCCCTGCTGTTGGTGATCAGAGAGTGACTGAGAAGAACATTTAGAACGTGGCTCAAAATGTTTATTTTACAGCCAATTTTGTTTGTTTTCAGGAAGCCAGAAATTAAGCCCATGCTGCTTTTTCTAGTTTAGTTAGCTTGTGCTGAATTTCAGTCTGTTGAATGTTCATGGCTCAGGAAATCATTAAACCCAATATGCATCTCTAAGCTTCCTTTTGCATACTTAACAGTTTTAAAAAATTCTTCATGAAGAAGGATAAGAATTGACAAAGAACCATGGTCGGTTTCCCGCCATTGTACATACAGAACTGCCAGTTGTCACCTGGAGATTCTGGATTTAAAGCTGCAGTGCAAATCTCAGGGCAACTACCTGCTTGCAGATCTTATAGGAGGGGGAAAATTCTTAGGTGTAAGGTACTTCATATTGTTGAACCTGGGGACACTGTCAGAATTTTGAGCACAGAGAATGGGCATCATGACAACATGGCTGCCAGGGGGAGGGCACTAGGGTTAATTACAAAATGGCTGCCTTGTAGTGTTGCCAGCTCTGAGTTGGGAAAAAAGGAGTAGGAGTAGGAGGAGTTTGGATCTATATCCCACTTTTCTCTCCTGCAAGGAGACTCAAGGTGGCTTACAAGTGCCTTTCCCTTCCTCTGCCTACAACAGAGAACTTGTGAAGTAGGGTGGGGCTGAGAGAGTTCTGAGAGAACTCTGACTGGCCCAAAGTCACCCAGCAGGAATGCAGGAGTGCGGAAACACATCTGGTTCACCAGATAAGCCTCTGCCACTCAGGTGGAGGAATGAGGAATCACACCTGGTTCTCCAGATTAGAATCCAGTCCACCTGCTCTTAACCTCTACACCATGCTGGCTCTCTTGAAATTTGTGGGTGACGCCTGTAGAGGGTGGGGTTTGGAAAAGAGAGAGTATTCAGCAGGGTATGATGTCATAGAGCCCATCATCTAAAGCAGCCATTTTATTTCCGGGAAACTGATCTCTGTTGCCTAGAAGCCAGATATAATAGAGGGAGTTCTCCAGCTGCAATGTGGAAATTGGCAATCCTACCTGAATGTGATACTGGGTTGAATCACAGATTGTTAGGAAGTTGCATGCCAAGTAGCCTTCGCCTGTGAAGCCAGCTGTTTCTGGTTTTTCCTGCTCCAGTGAGGTAGAAGATATCCTATATCCATGGTGGCGAACCTTTGGCACTCCAGATGTTATGGACTACAATTCCCATCAGCCCCTGCCAGTATGGCCAATTGGCCATGCTGGCAGGGGCTGATGGGAATTGTAGTCCATAACATTTGGAGTGCCAAAGGTTCGCCACCACTGTCCTATATTGTCTCTCTGCTTTGAGGAAGAAGCAAATGGGCAACAGGAAATTTCTCTTCAGGCTCAGTGGTCCCTAAACTGGGAATCACACGTTTAAAGTTTTGGGGGGTTTTTTTGCAGAAAGGGAATCGCTTCTAAAGTGATCTAGCTTCCATCATATATGGAAGTACACTGTAATAAATTGTTCAGGCCTCTGCAGAGGGCTAAGCTTTACCTGCAGCATCTAATTTGCAGTATTCTGCAATCTGCAGTGGTTTCACAGTCATTAGTGCAAAATATGCACTGCACTTTAAAAGAGCTGTCAGAGGATATGACCTATATTAGTGTGAAATGTATTCACAAACAAAGCTCTGAGGAATGCGTAGATTTATGAGATGCTATTTGCTTTTAAATCTATATCTTCCCTCCATTCCAAATTAATTAGCATTGAGAAAAGAGGGGGGGGAGGGAGCACAAGAGACAGAGAAAGGAAGTAAGAGTAGAACAACCTGTCCTGAACTATATTTAGATCCACAGCTGCCTGTAACCAAATCTGAATTTGTTTTTTTTTGTTTCAGTTGGGTTAGGGTTTTTTCCCCCAGTATGCAGGAAAATCAGACAGAAAGCCAAGATCCGTATGAAATATTTGAACAGAGACACTAGTAAATAAATTAATGGAGGTGAACAGAAGGCAAGGGAATCCCTTACATCCCATAAGGGAAGTAAACAACAGGGAAATGGATTCCTCGGCATCCACTGGGAAGACAAGACAGGAAGATAATCTCTATTGCACTAAAGGACAGGAGGAATGTCTCCTCTTGGAGTGATTTCCTTTGATGGAGGGGGAGGGGTGATGAAAATTGACTGGAGAAAAATGGGAATCCCCTATAACTACTGGTAGAGGGCTGGCTGGGAGAGAAATCCCCAGGCAGTATTTTATGTTCTCAGCCTTAATGAGTCATGAAAGGTTTCCACTGCTGATGTGCTTTGCATGATGCACATACACACAGCCATCCTTACATGGCATACAGAAATTAAATGTTGCTGCATCAGATAGTCTTCTAGGATACATTCGTTAATCGAATAAAGCTGGTACATTTTTATATATTTTTTAAGTTTGCAGAGCTTTGGTACAGATTCAGGTTTTTTAAATTATGGATTTCCTTTTACTGCAGATATATGTCATATGCGCAGTCCCCAGGTACTCCAGGTAGGAGAAAGAAAAAAAAAACCCTGGAAAAATGTTGCTAATGGTGAGATGGTACTTTTGGGGAAATCTGTAAGTGCCAGTTAAGAGTGCTGGACTCTAATCCGGAGAACCAGGTTCGATTCCCCACTCTGCCGCATGAAGCCTGCTGGGTGACCTTGGGCTAGTCACAGTTCTCTCAGAACCCTCTCAGCCCCACCTACCTTGTGGGGATGAGAAGCCGTTCGTAAGCCACTTTAAGACTCCTTACAGCTGGAAAAAAGGGTATAAATTCGAATTCTTTTTCTTATACTCTTCTTGATGTGATGCCTCTCTAGGAATCACTGAAAACTCTGTTTTTATTGGCAGTTCCTAGAGAGGCATGACATCACTTCTGGGTTTTCCTGAACCTGAAGTGAGTTCACATTACTGCTGATAGCTGCCTCCACCATGACTCTGCCCCACCTAGTCTCCTATGGTTGCCTGGCTGAGCTTCGCAACCCCACTCTTGGGATTGCCAAGTTGCCCCATCAGTTTGAAGGGTACCAAAACAACCATTGCAGGTTCAAAATGTTACTTGGTTGGAATGTGGGGTGGGAAGAATTTCCTCCAGGTTTTAATTTTTAGCAATTTATTTATATACACAAGCATTTCTTTGCATGATTGGAAGTTTAGGGGCTTCCTGTCACCAGGTCAGGCAGTCACCAGACCTGGAGAAAAATGTTCTGTCTCTTTAAGACAGACTTCGTGCATGAAAATGGACATCTGCAGCATTTCGTGGCATAGAGTAAAAAAAATAATCACCTGCTATATAATATCCTATTAAAGCTCTGTTAAAGGGACAGGATTTTTTTTTCTCCAGGAAGTTGGCAAATCTAGAGGGGCAGAACTGCCACGTGTTTTTGTGACAAACCAATCTTGATCCTCCTTGATCTGAGATTGCAAATGCCTTAGCAGACCAGGTGCTCAGGAGCAGCAGCAGCAGGCCATTGCTTTCACATCCTGCATGTGAGCTCCCAAAGGCACCTGGTGGGCCACTGCAAGTAGCAGAGTGCTGGACTAGATGGACTCTGGTATGATCCAGCAGGCTAGTTCTTATGTTCTTAGACCAGAGATCTTGGGGAGCCACTGCCAGTCAGAATAAACAGTACTGGTCTTGACAGACCAGTGGTCTTATGAAGTAGGAGCCAGTTTCATTGTGTATGTGTTCGTGTGCATCCCGTCCCAGAGGCTGCTATGAACCCTGGAAGGGAAAATGCTACAGATACTGAGAATGTGTCCGGATTTTTTATCCAGGGCTCTTAACAGTCTGCGGGGGATGTGCTTGATGATGAAACTGTAGAGAGAAAAAAGTTAGCATATGTCTATAGCTTTTATACAGGCATGTGGTAGCGTCTTAGAGAATGGGTATGAGGCCGCAGGAAAAAGAGCTAAGAAGGCACCGTGCTACAGAGAATACAGCATTATATTTATCTTTGGCCCTGCAGACTTCAGAGGCCAGAAACAATGAAAAGAATACTAACACACAGGTTTATTGGGCTTCAATAAGAGTATTGTTTTGTGGTGCCTTCCTCTCAGTACTGCACCCAAGATGGATTACAAACTATCAATATCTTAACTAACAAAATTGAGATGTACCAATATACTACCAACTGAAGAGCAGTCTTAACACCAGGCCAGGTGCAACACAACGGCTGGATGGCAAAAAGATTGCCTGCAATAGAAAATGAAAGAATGGGGAAGGGGCATTATATTCCAAAAGGCCAGGAAAAGACAGAACTTAAAGGACAAGAAAGAAAGGAAGTACCGGGCTGATCTCATGTGAGGTCTATAAAAGTGCACAATTCCTGAAAAGTGCAGCTGGTTACCACCCATCAAATCTCAGGCATGCAGGAGAAGGAGATGGTAAAATTCTTACACCGAGCTTCACCACCTCAGACCACAGTCAGAAGATCGCATTCTGGAATTATCTCATACACCAGTGATGGCGAACCTTTTCGAGACTGAGTGCTCAATTTGCAACCCAAAACCCACTTATTTATCGCAAAGTGCCAACACGGCAATTTAACCTGAATACTGAGGTTTTAGTTTAGAAAAAAATGGTTGGCTCTGAGGCGCACATTACTCAGGAGTAAGCTTGGTGAAGCAACTGTGCAACGCTTCAAATGGGTGAATCACAACCCTAGGAGGGTTTACTCAGAAGCAAGCCCCATTGCCAGCAACCAAGCTTACTCCCAGGTAAAGGATCGTGCCCAGGCTAGCCTAGATGTGTGTGTGTTTGGGGGGTGATTTTCCGCCCCCCCACATGATGAACTCTGTGCACGTGTGCCCACAGAAAGGGCTCTGAGTGCCACCTCTGGCACCCGTGCCATAGGTTTGCCACCGCTGTCATACACTGATCTTCTTGAAAACAGAATACTACCACAGCAAGCAAAGAGAAGTTTTATGATCCAAACCCTCTAAGCTAGAATCCACAGCTGGAAATAGCTTAATCCATCCTACCATGTTAGGGATCCAGCACTACATTCTCTAGCTTGTCAATCAAATCCTTGAAAGGCCTAATTCCACGGTTATCTAAAACACTTCCCTCATCTTCTTACATTTCTAAAGCATAGGGTTGCCAGCTCTGGCTTTGGCAATTCCTGGAAATCTGCGGAAGTAGCTTGGAGATGATGTTGTTTGGGAAGAGAAGGACCTCAGGAGGGGGGTAATATCATAGAGTTCATCATCCTAAGCAGCCATTTTCTCCAGAGGGACCAACTGATGTAGCCTAGAGAGCTCCAGATACCATCCAGAGGAGGGAAACCCTAGGGTAGTCAAAGAGAGATCTACGTTCATGTTGTGTATCCATTTCGACCTTACAGTCACTTAATCAAAGTTCTAATTGAGCTCAGCAGACGGCCACACTTTACAAGCTGTTCATCCAGAAGGATCCTTACACTGTGGTTATTTCTTCCAACCTCCATTATGGTGCGAATGTATTTATATACACAACAGCTTCCCTTTTTTGCAATCATAAGAATAAAACCACTCTAGTCTTGGGAAGACAAACCAGTGATGTTTATGCCCTTTGGAGGAAAAAAGCATCTTCTAAAAGTAATATTAATTCGGATTCCATTCCCAGTACTGTATGGTGGGAGTATACACATGGACCACAACTTTGGATAACGGCAAAAACCTCACACAGAAGGAATGTCTGAAAAAAATTCCAGACTAGCAACTGTCCGAATCCTCAAATGACTTCTCAGTGGGGAAAAAAATGTTGAGGTGTTATTCTATGGTACATTGGATCCTTTTAATGACTTTGCTTATGAAGAAGAGTTCTAAATCGGAAAAGGTTAAGACAAATTTCTTCCTTCCCCTTCACTGTAGCAAGCAGATTAGCTAACTGTAACTTGTATAGTTTGAATTGTCGAAGGCTTTCACGGTCGGAATCACTGGGGTGCTGTGTGGTTTCTGGGCTGTATGGCTGTGTTCTAGCAGCATTCTCTCCTGACGTTTTGCCTGCATCTGTGGCTGGCATCTTCAGAGGATCTGATCCTCTGTGGCTGGTATCTTCAGAGGATCTGATGCCAGCCACAGATGCAGGCGAAATGTCAGGAGAGAATGCTGCTAGAACACGGCCATACAGCCCGGAAACCACACAGCACCCCACTGTATACTTTGAATATTTTCCAGTGTAGAAATGACACTCACAGCTCCCTCCACAGCCTGAGTTGCTGGGACATGGCGCTGCTACAGAACCCCCCTGCTGCTTCCAGAGGGCTTTCAGGCGGCGCACAGAAACAAGAAAAAAAATTCCCCAGCCAGCCGAAAGCCAAGGTCTGTGGCACCTGCCCACCTCCCAGTTTGACCACCCTGCTGGCACATTCACCAAATGTGCTGGTGCAAGCTTGGGCCGGTTCCATTGAACCGTTTACTGCCCCCCCCACACACCTTGGATGGAGCTGTCTATGTGGTGTTACAATTAAAATACTGGACAGTGCACACTTGGATTCAAACCCCTGCTGTGACATGGGAGCTTGCTGAGTGATCTTGAGCCAATCATTCTCTTTCAGCCTAATCTTCTACCTCACAGAGTTGTTGGAAAGGTAAAATGGGGAGACCACATATGTCACACTGAGCTCTTTGGAGGAAGAATGGATTAAAAACAATGCTGATAAATAATCAGGTGTATGAAAAATCCAGTTGGACCCTATTTGTGTACTTCATTTATATTACACCTTTCTCCCTAATGGGCACCCAAAGCAGCTCACATTATTCTCCTCTCCTTCATTTTATCATCACAACAACCCAGGGAGGTAGGTTGTGCTGAGTATGTGTGACTGGACCAGCAGGCTTCCATGGCAGATGGGTGTCCCAGATCTTTCTCTGACACTCTAACCCAGTGGTTCTCAACCTGGGGGTCGGGATCCCTTTGGGGGTCGAACGACCCTTTCACAAGAGTCACCTAAGACTCTCTGCATCAGTGTTCTCCATCTGTAAAATGGATAAATGTTAGGGTTGGGGGTCACCACAACATGAGGAACTGTATTAAAGGGTCACAGCATTAGGAAGGTTGAGAACCACTGCTCTAACCTATGTGTTTTGATGTTCACGAATGGATCCTTCAGCCTCACGAACCAACCAAACAACATCACATATATATTCTTAGGTTTTATTTGGAAAAAAATAAAAATGTAAAGCTCTCAAAAGACCTGTTACATATTATCATCATGCCGAAACCTGCCCATTTTCCAACATAATGCCGCATCTCAAAGCAAACGAATAACTAGTATCTACAATCCTTATTATTTACAGCTTTATTCCCAATAAGAGCGATCTCACCTGTAACTGACTGTGTCTAACATTTTAGCATAGGGGGAGGGGTATGAGAAGGAGCAGTTCTTTACAGCATTGTAGTTGACAGTCAGACTGGGAACTGGATTGTGACTGTCTCTGTTTGGACCCCTCTGCAATTCACCACATTCAAGTAGGAGGAAAGTTTTGACATAAGATGATGCCGTATGACAGGCGTTCATAGCATAGCGGGGAAAGCCACCTGCTCACGCTGCCATTCAGAATAGCAAAACTTCACCTGGAATGCCAAATGAATTCAATGCCTTCTGGAAATCTGTCATAGTAGGTTCCCCCCACCCCCTATCACATTAACTTTGCCATCACAAAGAATTCTGCTTCACACGAAGCGATTCTTCAAGAACCAGAGATCAAATTTACCTAGAATCAGAATCTGTATCATTTTTTCCCCCAGACTACTTGGTAATAATTTCACTTCCTATTGTACCACAATGATACAATTTCCCTAAATATGTAGATGTGTCCTTTTCCTATGATGTCATTATATGATTGCTAATGGTTTTTATAGGCAAGAAATGCACATTGTGACACCGTAATAGATGTTATGGAGGGAAAGGGGGAACTAAACTAGAGGCTGCTATTTGGGGACCGGGGCATTAAGCTCACTTTGTTTTTGTTACCAATTTGTATTTCTGGAGGTGTAGGGTTGCCTACCCAAGCAGAGACATGATGGAATGGTAATGTCACAAGCATGATGATGTCACTTCCAGGAAAAACTTGAAAGTGATGATGGGCAGCTCTAGAAATTGCCAGAAACTCTATGGTTTTACCAGCTACCTGTTAGGACTTGACAATTAGATCAGCAAAATCTACTTGACAGCTTGGCTGATGCAATCCTCCACCTTTCACCTAGTTTCAGGTAAATGATGCAACCATGACTAAGCACATCTAGTGTGATTGCATCACCACTCCCTGATTGGTTGCATATCTGTATATATGTGCACAGAATAGTTTGCTCTCCCCGTGCTTTGGTTATCCAGTTGCTGTGCTGCACTTTGTCAGACTGTTTTGTGATTTTGGAAACAAGGAATAAAACCCTTCTGTTCTTTGAAATGTTCTTTGAAGTCTGGGTTCCTGTGTTTTCTTTTCCGCAACTGCTTCTGCTGTTACCACAGCCACTGCTGAGTGGATCCTTCTCACTACCTACCATCACTGCAGGGTTTTCACTGGAAGTGATGTAATGGCGTATGCAATGGCACTGGTTCTTTTGCATTTCAAATGGGAATGTTAAGCCTACTAGACGGTCACTTTGAGAATGCAGCAACGGGCAATGAGCCCATAGAAACCACACTCTACATATCTCTGCTTTGTTCAGATTCCGCCCAGACACTTCAGACTTGCTCAGATTTGGGAGGGGGCAATGCAGAGGGGCAACCTAGTTTCTCTTATTGCTTTAGATTTAGAAGGATATCGGACCCCAAAAGGAAAGTGATTTTCCTGTTGCAATTTTTTTTAAAAAAAAATAAAGCACTGCAGGAATTCTCTGAATTAAATTATACATCAGTATGACAGAACCTTTCAAAACTAGTCATTGCTTCGTTAATGTGATAACTTAATACCGTATAAATAAAACACTATAATCTTTACTTTCAGCAGAGAGAATGGGACATGTTTTATATTAACGCTGAGCAAGTGAAAGAAATAGTAGGTGACATTGGCTACAGTTTCAAGTAAATTGGGGAGGTAGAAAAACTGCTGTTACTGTTTCTTTAGCTGACAATATTTTTCAAGTAGCGGAGCACGCAGTTTAGTATGAAGAAAGATTTAATTTTTATGGGTAATTTTTAAAAAGCTGGGGGCGGGGAGATGTCAAATATCCTGCTTTTATCAATGGGAATTAGACTGCACGCATTCTCACATGACTCGTCCCCCTTTCGTTGCACATCCAGAGAAGAAAGAAAAGTAGCCGACATCATATCAGCTCAAAATAAAGCAGGAAAAATGGTTTTACAAGCTTAACCTATTTAGGGATAGCACACACTTCCCACATAGCCAAAGTAACAGAGTAGGTTCTGAGCCGATTTGTCAAGGATCCAGGCTCCTTGCCTGTCTCCTGTCCGCCGGTTCTTTTTGCACCGACACGCAAACAATATTAAAAAAATATATTAAAAGTTTATTAAAACAAAGGAAAAGGAAAAGCAATCAAATACAATGGCATATGGTGCAACAGATTAATGGAAAATACAAAAATAAAACAAATATACCAATAATTGTTCTTATAATCTGCGTGGCCTATTAGCATAGCCTAAGGAGCAAGCAAAGTCCTTGAATAGCTCCGATAAAGTCAAGTCAGTACAGACTGATAAGCAGAAGCCAAAAGGTACAGGAAAGGATCAGGATCAGAATAAATATGAATTCTTGATGGTAACGTAAGGGAAAGCAATAAAGAAATGGCTCTCACGTTAGGTAATCACCCAACGCCAATCAGGATCTGAATTAGTCAGATCACACCAGAATCCAATTATCTCTTTCTTCCCAAAACTTGAGAGATGACTTCACCAGTTGGGAATCATAGCCAATTAAGACCGGTCTACAGTTATCAAGGCTGCATCAGCCTACGAACTGTGAAGGCCATTCCCTTTTACAAATACCAGCTGCAAAGCACTAAACCTGAACAGCAGTAAATTAACCTCGAAGATGCCACAGAGGCCAGTATTCAAAAATGGCTTCAGTGAGGCAAAGTACATTTTTAAAATAAAAAAATATAAACAACTCCTTGGCACGATTCTATAAATAGCTGGAGTTCTCTGGTTAAAAAAGGCCTATTTCTATCAATGGGGCTTCCAGAGAAGTGTTCCTAAGACCAACCCCAGTACCACTGCATGGCCCACCTAGGGTTGCTAGGTTTCACCTGGCAATCAGCAGGGGGTGGAGGGGTAGGGTCGCCAGCTCTAGGTTGGGAAATTCTTGGAGATTTGGGGATGGAGCCTGAAGAGCACAGAGACCTTAGTGAAGAAGAAGAGGAGGAGTTTCGATTTATAACCTGCTTTTCTACACTATAAGGACTCTCAAACTCCTTCCCTTCCTCTCCTCAAAGCAGATACCTTGTGGGGTAGGCAGGGCTGAGAGAATTGTGACTGGTCCAAGGTCACCCAGGAGGATCCATGTGAAGGAGCAGGGAAACAAATCGGATTTGACAGATAAGAGTCTGTCTCTTTTGTGGAGAAGTGGGGAATCAAACCTGGTTCTCCAGATTAGAGTCTACCACTCTTAACCACTACAACTCACTGGGGTACAACTGGCCATAGAGTCCACCCTCCAGAGCATCTGTTTTCTCCAGAGGAACTAATTTCTGTAATCTGGAAATGAGCTGTAATTCCAGGGGATCCCCAGGGCCCACCTAGTCCCACCCCACTATATTGTGTCACTTTTCTGCTGCTCAGTGCAGTGCCAGCAGTCAGAGGTCTATGGATGACCTAAATCAAACTGGAAACTGATGGGCATGTGGATTCTAGTATCTGCCACAATGCTTCTTTCCATATTAGGCATCCAAGCCCTGCCCCGAACATCAAACCAGTGGAAGAGCTACAAGGGGCTGGGGTGTGTGCTGTGCACCGGGTGCACAGTGGGGGCGTGAAAAATCGCCCCTCCCCCTTTCCCCCGTCCCCAACGGTGCCCCCGTGGTGCTCCCCACCCCCTTCTCACACTTACCTTTGTTCCTTTCCTTTTTCAGAACTTTTTCAGGCTGCAAAAGGCCTGTTCGCAGTAAAAATGGCCTGAGGAACTACAGTTCCCAGGAGACCTTGGGGCTCACAAGGTCTCCTGGGAAGTATAGTTCCCATCAGGCCTTTTTTACTGAGAACAGACCTTTTGCAGCCTGAAAAAGGAAAGGAACCAAGGTAAGTGTGGGAAGGGGAAAAGTGGGGAAAGGGGGGCGCTGCGGGGGGACGCCGCGGTGGGGCAGAAAATATAGAATGCGCACCGGATGCAGTTTGGCCCAGCTACGACTTTGCCGCAAACTTATCCCATTGATAGTAGATGAGTAGATGTGGAATGGCACCTGCTGTTGAGGAACTATTTTCAATTTGTTCATCTACAGGGCCACAGAAAGTTTTCTGGTGCACCATTAACTTAAGCAGTCACCCTCCATCTGTGAAGTTTTGGCTGAACAGTATTACTTCGCTTCATCCCCTCCCCCTGACTTCTTGCCCAGACAGAAATGTGAAAATAAATCTCAGGAACATGCTTCTGCCTGTTTCCTTTTTTTAGCAGGCACTTGGAGATGTTACTAAAAATGATCAGGAACTGACATGTAATGTTTTTGCATCCATATGAAAGTTGTGTTTGCAAGAAAACAGCCGGGGATTCAGCCTCGTCACGCCCACCCTCAAATGCTATTTGCAAGCATTTCACCCACAGCAATATGGTTGTTTGATGGTGACTGAGGAATTTTCCTGCAACTAACTGTGGCTCCATGTGCAGAAGGAAAGCGTCTAGAAGAAATTGGCTTCAAACTCATCTTCATATTAATTCTGGCATTACTGTGATAAGTAGGGCCCATTTTTACAAGTGATGCTTAAACTGGTTTGTGCATTTCCTATGTGCCGTCTGTCATTCAGTGGTTCAATACAGAAAGCTCACTCACTCATATCTTCAGAGAAAGAAAAAGCTATCTCATATGTTACTGGGTTCAAATGGGTCTGAATGCCATTTTTTTTTTAGCATGTCTCTATTTCTATAGTAGGATCACTTCATTTAAACCTCCGCCATGGTGCTCATTAATATATACCGGAAAGAACCCTGGGAGCAAAGCCTATTATTTGGTTCCTTCCCACACAATCTTTGCCTACCCAGATGATACAGCTCACTTGGCAAGGAACTATAAATAATGGCCCTAGATTCTAGGCCATAATTGCGACAGGGGGCAGGGCACATGGTGAGCTCCGTTGGGTGAGCATGCATGTCCTGGGCCGGCCAGGCGGCTGAGCCAGACCCAGCCCTGATCACGTGATATGCACGAGCTGGAAGGGTGGAGCACGCTCCCTATATATTAGGCAGCACGCGGTTGCTCCAGCCTCTTTGACACCTGGAGCAAAGTTGACCCACCTTCCCTATTTTAGGGTTGGGTTGGGCTGCTCTGTTCATCGCAGCCCTGGCAGTTTGGGCAGAGGAGCACATCCTTGTGGGGAGACTGGGCTCGCACATGGACCTTCTCGCGTTTGGGGGCCTCCTTAAGAGGTTTGGGGTGGGGCGGGCTCATGGGCATGCCGTGGAGGCCTCTGCGAATTTGAGCCCAGCAGTTAGGAGGCCACAAAGGATGGGTGCCCCAGTAGCCCTGATCTTTCTGTCCTCCCCAATATGGATTGGGGTGGTCCCAGGGTCAGCCGGGACGCTGACTGGCTGGTGAACGGATGTGCCCAGCTTCCACCTTAATGATGTAAATAATAATAAAAGGGCTGCGGCCCAATTCATTCCAAGAACGTGTCCTGTGGTTATTCACCAGAAAGCATCTGCACATCTGGATGCAACAGTGGTTTCACCTGTATTTATTTACATACTTACACCCTGCAGTTCTCACCAGTGCGGACCCAAAGCTGCTTATAACATTACTCTCCTGTCTATTTTATCATCACCGCAACCACCCTGTGAAGTACATTAGACTGAGACAGAACGGTCCATTCCACACAGACATGCTAAAACATTTTAGGCAGGAAATAAAATGTTTCCTTCATGGAGTTCTGCATGGTTTTACCCCAAAATGTTTTATTTGCACCTCAAAACATTTTAAGTGAATGCCCTTTTAAAATGATTCTTTAGTTGAAATGAAAACGCTTTTGATTGCCTCTTTAAGACGTTTCCCAAGCCTCTCTGTTTTCCCTGCACTTCCTCATTGGCGCCATTTTTTCAGCTCACTCCGTGCCTCATGCCTGTTTTTTTCCCTGCAGGTTCTTCTTTTTCTCCTGCAAGTTTCTTTAGTGGGGGGTGGGGGAGGGCAATCATTGAAGGATGAACTGCAGAAGCTGCAGACAACTGCAGCACTGCGAAACATAGAAGCAATCTTCTCAAACAAAAAGGAAGAACTCACAAAATGGCAGCTGGAAATTGTCTGGAGGAGGTGAGTGTAGACATAAATCATGGTAAACGGGGGTTTTCCCCAAAAAAATATTTTCTGGGATTGGTGTGGAAAGGGCCAATGACTGTCACGAGGTCAACCGGCAAGTTTCCATGCCAGCGTGAACATTTAGATGTTGGTCTCCCTCACGGGATGTATGGGTTGGTATAAGAAAATCGATATCTAATTCTCAACATATAGCTAATTCTCAACATAGTCCCATCTGTGCATACTTAAATCCATGGAAAAGAGTTGTGAATAGACAAGACAGATCTTTTTATCAAGCTGACAAAAGAACCAATGTGCCAAAAAAAATCTGAAATCTTAAAACCATTACAATAATACTAGGTTATAAAAATAATTGAAGCAGCACCTGTAACTTATCTTATAACTTTGAGAAATTAATGGGGGGGAGGAGGGGTGGCATAAATGTGAGAAGGTGGAGGATGGCAGCCGCCCATAGGGGGGTGGAAAACTTTCTTGCCCCGGGCTCCATTTTCTGCTGATACGCCCCTGCTGCTACCTGAGTTCCTTTGACTGGAGATGCTCTATCTGGCTTTTGGAGGGTCCAGCTGCTGATTGGTACACCCCCTCTTTCTGTTCTCCTTTACATCTTGGGCCTCTTTAACATCAATGAGACCCACTGTTCCCCCCTCCCCCCTGGGAGGGTTTTTTACTGAAAGTTTTAATGCTGGATGCCGACATTTTTGTATGGAACGCTGTATTTTAATAGGTTTTAGTATTTTATGGTTTATGGAGCCTAGATTATTTATTTATAATTTGTATTTTGTTACGTGCCCCATCTGTTTGTTGTTGTATTCTGTTGTTCACCGCCCAGAGCCCTTCGGGGGAGGGGCGGTATACAAAATTAATAAATAAATAAAAAATAACCAGTTTTATGTTCCATAGATCAACTAGGGCTTAAACAGCACTGAATGATGAATGAATTTCCCATGAGCCTCTGGTATATAGGGGTATATCAACCTAACTGCTCCTTCAACCTGTTCAGAAACTAGGTTTTTATGACAATAAACCCCACCAAACAGTGCCCTAACCACAACAAGGGATTCCTTGGCTTTGTCTCTATGTACAGATCCTCATAGCTGACCTGTCCTCCTTCGAAGTTAAGCCTAGCTCAGGGGTCTGCAACCTGTGGCTCTCCAGATGTTCACGGACTACAATTCCCATCAGCCCATGCCAGAATGGCCAATTGACCATGCTGGCAGGGGCTGATGGGAATTGTAGTTCATGGACATCTGGAGAGCCACAGGTTGCAGACCCCTGGCCTAGCTGCTTGATTGCAATAGGAAGTAAGATAAATCATAAGTTCACACAGGCAGAAACTCCTTTGAGCTTTGTGGGGCCCACACCAAATTAGTATTCGTGACCCATGCAGTCTAGAGTCCAGCAAGATAAGTGTCAGATTGCTGTGAGAGTACAGCTGTGCAGAAGAGAGGCCAATAGGACCAAGTGAGAAGACAAACACTGACATAAGGAAATACATTGGCAACCTCCACCTGGGAGTTGAAAAGCATTAAAACCTTGGGAAATAAGACCCAGATTAATATTTCTATTTGATCTGAAATATTATTCCAACTCTATGAAGATAAAAAGGTTTGGTTAAAAATATATATTTTAAAAACAACCTGTTTTTGAAAGAACCTCTGCCGGGTTTTGCATGTGCAGAATCTTAAATAAGCCCTTCTCAATAATTCTTAATGATGACAATACCAAAATGATCTTGTGAGTTCATCAGGTTGTCTAATGTAGCACTCCGACAGGCACACTGATTGTTAATCAAAGGCTGTCAGTAGGTGCCTGCAGCCCCCACCGCCCTTTTAAAAAAATGCCCTTCATTCAAAAAGCAGCTGGGAATTTGACATGAGCTTTATATGCTGGTGGAACTGAAAATGTCATCTCCGCAATTAACTTCCCTAAGGGAGCATATCCATTCATCATAACAAATTGTCAAGGGACGGTTGTGTGAGGCTGCTAAATCCCAAACACCAAACAGGCTGGTGGTACCTTAAAATAACAGGGTATCGCGCCATATGCTATTGCAAACCATCCCCAGGTGCATAAAAGGTTGCAAGACTAAGCAAGTGTACTCAGAAGTCCCGTTGTATTCAGCGGCGCTTACTCAAGGGAACATGTTGTACAGATTGCAGCTTTAAAGTGAAATGCTACGCAGAATTCTTCTAAAAGTCTTGCTGCAGAAAGAACCCGGGGAATGGGAGAGAGAGAGAACAGTAGTAGCTGCTGTTTTGCTCCCGTTTCCCATCCCCTGTACAATCTGTTTCCTTCCTTTGCTTGTATCATCCTGGCCTGGGAGGAGGTTTTTCAACAGCTGACCTCTCCTGGCCAGGGAGAAGGATCAATTTGTACAACACGGTTCCTGTCACTCTCCCTGATCACCCTCCCCTTTAGAATTACATGATTAATAGAGTGCTTTCCAAGAGAACGTTGCCTTGAACAGAGGTTATGAAGCAATATCAGATACAGATTCCCAGTGGGGTGCACATGTTAGCTTGTTCCAGTAAAAAACAACAACAGCAACAAAAGGAATCTTAGGGCACCAGAAAGACTGAAGCAGAGAGATTGTGATACAACAGTTCTGTGATGTCAGACACAATTCCTTTTTCCATGGCACCACTTGGAAAAACAGGAACAATTGCTACTCTGTTTCCCCGAATATAATACATCCCCCGAAAATAAGACGCAGTAGAGGTTTTGCTGAAGTGCGAAATGTAAGGCCTCCCCCGAAAGTAAGACGTATCAAAGTTTTTGTTTGGAAGCATGCCCGATGAACAGAACACAGAAAAATAAGACATCCCCTGAAAATAAGCCATAGCGCATCTTTGGGAGCAAAAATTAATATAAGACACTGCAGTCCTGTGCACATCACTATGGGAATAATAAGTCATTTTGTAGCTGCCCAAAGAGCCCAGGTTAGCCTAAATCTTAGTGGCGTTTGAGAGTTAAACTGGGCCAGCCATGGTTAGTATTTGCATGGGAGACCACCAAGGAATGGCGAGCACAACCACGAGGGAACTGCAAACCAGATGTGCTCACCTCTTGCCTGGAACACCCCATGAATGGAGCCACCGTGAGTTTGTTGAGATTGGATGGCACCTTCTTTTTCCTAATGATTTCAGAGGGTCTTACTCCCGAGTGATCTTAAACGTCAAATTACACATGGCATTAGAATTCCCTGAGTGAAATTCCAGATGTGTAAATCTGAACCTAGAACCAGCCATGGATGACTGGGGATGACTGGAAACCTAACTCCCCCCAAATACATTGTGGCCTTGGTTGGAAATTTTCCTATCGTTTGGTTTGAGAGCCATTTGAGGGGAAAGACAGGTGTCCATTTTGTGCCTGTCATTCATGACCAGTTTTCTAATATACCCACTAATATATCAGTTGTTGGTACCATTTGCTTCTACAGAGTACATCAATATAGGCAGAAACCTGCTCTGAATTTTTTGAAATGGATGAAGAAAACCCTCAGGCACTGATTCCTGATCCATGAACTTCTATTGTTAATTGCATAAGTGTACCTGTTTTCACTTGTGAAGTGTTAAAAGGTATAAAATTATATCCTGACTTAACTGCAGTTAAATCTCACTTGGAGTCATATTTCTGGTGCAGCTTGTTATAAGAAATGGCCCTTCCAGAAATTTAATAATATACATTACAGCAAAGCCTTTTAAAAAACACTACAAATGTACCAGTGATTATATAAAAATAGCAGGTCTGAACAGAGTTTGACACTGAGAAAGTCTGTAAACACGATGCTTTGCTGTTTGAGGTGCTAAGTCAGATGATTAAAAACACATTTTGCATGCAAACATGTTTAACTGGAGCCCAAATGACCCCTCGTGAAGAGAAAATACCAGTTCTGGAGGGGAGAATTGGGATTAGAGATACCCCTTGCCCTGACTACTATTTCCTCATGCCAAATTTCCCTCGAAACCAATTTCTTCCTGGATTATGCTCTGAGATGTTGTTCATAGTGGTGAACTTAACTACACTGTCTCTAGTTCAACCTTGAGTCCTCCTTCTGGAACCACCACACACAAGACTCTGTCAGCGTCTCCAAGATATCTTGTTATTGTTTCCAGATAGGACAGAACTTTTCCTAATGGAATTTCTAACACTCTTAGCAGGACTACAAGCTCAACAACAAACTCAAGTTCAAAGCCCCTCCCATACAGGCCTCAAACGGGAGACAGAAAATGGTTCTTGAGGATACATTTAAAGCTATACACACATGCATATATCATTCTGCCGTCACCTTGTATGCCTGGGTTTCAAATCTGTGCCTGATTGTGAAGTAAGGAATATTAGCAGGGATGCATTAAGAATAGTTTTCCACTCGATATTTCTGCACTCCCAATTAACTCTTCTGGGAGCATCAGTTCTTTTATGAAGAGAAGCACTGGGCTAGCATTGCATGAATATGGATTTGGACTCAACGTGATGAAAGATTAAAGGTATCTATCCCTTGGAACATATTGTTTTATATTGTACTAAAGGACTGGAGGTAAGGCAGCATGGGATAGCCCAAACCTGTCAGATCTTAGAAGCTAAGCAAGATCAGAACTTGGAGGGGAAACCGCTAAGGAAGTCTCTGTGGAGAAAGGCAATGGCAAGCCACCTCTGTTTTTAATTGTCTTGAAAGCCCCTTGCTGGGTTTGCCATAAGCACAACCCTTGTATCTTATTTGGGAGTATATTATGGCTGATAAGATCTCTTTGTGTGTTTTTACAAGTAGCAACTGGTGGACATCGTCAAGGCCCCAGTGCTGGGTAGGGTTCCCAGTGGTATCTGGAGTCCTCCTAGAATCATAACTGATCTCCAGATTACGAATATCAGTTCCACTGAAGAAGATGGTAGCTTTCAAGGAGAAACTTGTCATCACACTGCTGCTGGGCTCCTTCCCAAACTCTGCCCTCACCAACCTCGTACCTTAGAGACCGCATTACCCCATATGCCCCTACTGGTGGTTCCTGGCCCCTCAATGATGCGGCTGGCCTCCACACGGGCCAGGGCCTTTATGGCCCTGGCCCCTGCCTGGTGCAACACTCTTCCTCCAGCTGTCCGGGCCCTGCGGGACCTTGGAGAATTCCGCAGGGCCTGCAAGACTGAGTTGTTCCGCCAGGCCTTTGGAGTGTCCAGTCGCTGAGTAGGGTGTCCCCCCCTTACTCACTTATTTTTACCATTCTATTTCTGTTTACATCTACGTTACCCTCCTAGGGAGGGGTCCGGCCGTTCCCTTCTTTTGGGGAGGCTTTTTAATAAATTGGGTTATGGGACGCCTGTTATTATTGTATTGACCGCTGTTTTAATGGATTCTAATGGGACTAAAAGTAAAATTTGTTTAAAATACAGTGATCCTTATATACACTGTATATATGCTGACGTTGTTGTGCACCGCCCAGAGCCCCTTGGGGATGGGGTGGTCTACAAATCCAAACAATCAATAAAATAAATAAATAAACCTCCTTCTCAAATTTGGCAACCTTAGCACTGGGGGAGGAAGGAGATGGTAAACCTTTCTACCTTATACGGTTGCCAACCTCCAGGTGGTGGCCGGAGATCTTCTGCTATTACAACTGATCTCCAGGCAACAGAGATCAATTCCCCTGGAGAAAATGGTAACTTTGTAAGATGGGCTCTATGACATCATACCACATTGAAGTCCCTCCCCTCCTCAAACCCCACCCTTCTCAGGCTCCACCCCAAAAATCTCTACATATTTCCCAACCCAGAGCTAGCACTTCATTCCTGTATCCCTTCAGAAATTTCCCTGTCAGGTTGCTATAAGCCCTGGCAGATTTTTTGAAAAGGTGCAACGAACTTCAAATATCCACCCCAAAAATTGTTTCGCTAAATAAATGCATTTCCAATACATAACAAAATTAAATGCTTGGTCAATGTATGCATATGATCTAAGTTATACTTTTGTTTGTCTATCATTTTACAAGGGCATAAAAGTAAAAACGTACAAGGCATGTTTCGTTTTAAAAGACCAGCTCTTGGCAAAGGAACTATTTTAGTGACCCACAAGCACAGAAAGGAAAGATTGCATGACTTTTGAAGCTTCAGTTAGCCTTCGATATAATACTTAAAAGTTATAATCTCATTGTTTTTTAATTTTAGGGTGGGGAACCTTGTCACAGAAGGAATATACAAAACCTTGTGTGGATGACTAACCAACATCTGGGCTGCTCCATTCATCCAGCGTTTTAAGATTTCTCTGTCACTTAAATAATGTAAAAGCTCTAGTTTTTGGGTACAGATTCCCAAGGGACAGGACAATCTGTTGCTACAAAAACAAAAGTGTTTTGTGGCAGCTTAGAGATGTGCAAATTTACTGCAGCATAAGCTTTTTGCAAGCTCTTCTAGCGTTCAAAGTGCCACAAGCCTTTTAGTTCAGTCTCCTATGAATTCTTAATGACGGTCACTGGCCTAGCGCTGCCAAATCCCTGCTGAGGGGAAGGGGATCCCCACCCCAAGCTCCTGGTTCCCATCTTTACTTGATACGGTCAGCAGGAGAAAAATACTCTAATGGTAAAAAAAGAGATCAGCAACAACATGATGTCACTTCTCAGAAGAGGGAGCAGAAATGATATTAGTGATCTCTAGGAATCTGTAGGAACTCTACAGTTTTACCATACAGTTCCGGGCGACTGCAGGGGGAATTTACAGTTTCCCTACATTAACAATTCCCTTTCAGTGAAAAACTATCAAAGTGTGCAAAAAGCAGATCTAGAACCACTCTCATTAACATATTAAGGTTTATTTACTTGCAGGGAGATTTTAGTTGGAAATGCATTAAACTTAACTGTGCCTGACAATACTCTCAAGTGGCACAACCACTCTACAACCTCCATTTTTCTGCATATATTTTGCTGCCAAGGCCCCCCACGACTTCAAATGGGCTCTAAACAGGGTCTGAATCTGGAGTAAACTATACCACAACCTGTGTGAAGTAGAACGACAGCATCCACGGTGACCAAAAGTCTGTGGCATGAAAGCTAAGCATGCGTGGCTGATTTACACAGGCTGTGGCAGTTTTACAGGGGGGTTTTCTTGCTAAATTTAGAACATGTTAAGTGGGCAGAAAAACCTAAAAATGTTAAGGAAGCAGCAGTAAAGCTGTATTCCACTATGGCATTATAGTATTATTATTCATCCAAGAACAGAGGAGGGCTCAAGAAATAGATCTTAGCTAGCCTTCCCTTCTTTCTCCAGCCCCTGGTGCAAACTCTGTTTTGGGGGAGGGGGATTCAGGATAACATACATTACTTGCCTGTGCACAGTTTTATCCTATGAAGCTCCATACCAGAACTGCAAAACCTGGCACAGGTATTCATGTTAAGCTATATAACACCTGAACCTTGGAAAAGGAGTTGATTGGTAGGATGGTGCAAACCAAGCTAAAGTATCGTTGAGTTGGCTCTGTAGAGATGACTGTGATTTGTGACTTTGGAGTGATGCATTTATCATAACCAGCATATGAAAGCCATTTTAATTCACCCCCTGTGGAGTTGCCGTGAGTGATAGTTCATTAAACAGTATTTTGTTCACAATGAAAGATGCTTTATGGGATATGGATAACCGAGCATCAGGAAAGTTACTTGATCCACATGGTGAACATGATAAGCTCACCCTAGGAAAACTGACTAGAAATCAAGTGGGTGACTTTGAAGTGGTCTTCGAATGATGGCCATATGTGAGAATCAGCGCTGGGCAAAACTGGGTTCAGTGCAGAGGCGTAACTCCAAGGGGACACAGGGGGTGGTGACACACCAGGCGCACGCCCCTGGTGAGGGTGTTCTGGGGTGGGGTGGGGCGGAGGACGCATCAGTGCACCAGGCACTTTTCCCCCTTGCCACGCCTCTGGTTCAGTGTTTGATCTTTCCTATTGTAGTCTTTACCTAGTGTATCTTTTTCATGTTCATAGATGATTGCCTATTTCATCATATTGTCTCAAGGCACAAGCATGCTCTTTTTTCCTCTTTACCTAATTGAGGTGCAAACATCAACAAGAACTAGGTTTTCTGCATTCTGCTATTGTTGCCATCTGGCTGGACTTGAATATTACCCTTTCTTCTTCTAATATATTGGAAACTATATTGATAATTATTCTCATAACTAATGACCTCAGATACTTGCTTGTGTAGAATGTGGCTCTTACATATATATGTCAGTACATACTGTCAATCTAAGCTCTAGAAACAGTTTGGTCTACCTTTTCTTAACTCAGCAGATTGCAATGTCAATATTTGTCCTTACACTGAGCGTTATTATATCACCATAATCTTTGGAAAGTCACTGTAACAAGTACTGTAGACGAAAGTACAGGATTTTAAGCTAGTGTAAAAGGGGGAGGCTGGAGAACCAAGAGCGGTTCTGGTAGGCCTAGTGGTTCCTTAAACCGGGGCTGCTGACCCCCTGGTTGTGGCAGGAAATCCTCTGCCCTTCACCCCACTCTTGCTCCCTATTAGCACTCTGAATGGTGGTTGGAGCATGTATTGTTGAAGGCTTTCACGGGCGGATTCAACTGGTTGTGGTGAGTTTTCCAGGCTGTGTGGCCGTAGTCTGGTAGATCTCGTTCCTAACATTTCACCTGCATCTGTGGCTGGCATCTTCAGAAGTGTATCCCAGAGAGAAGTATGTTACACTTCTGGTTGGAGAGTTTTAAAAAACCTGCAATGCCAACTGCAGTGCATGTCACTTCCTGTAAAAACCAGATATGCCAAAGGGTAGTTCTAGGAATACATGGAAACTCTATGGTTTTTTCCCCATAAAGGTTCTTTGTGATTTCTTAAACTACTTAAGTCATAAGAACATAAGAACTAGCCTGCTGGATCAGACCAGAGTCCATCTAGTCCAGCATTCTGCTACTCGCAGTGGCCCACCAGGTGCCTTTGGGAGCTCACATGCAGGATGTGAAAGCAATGGCCTTCTGCTGCTGCTGCTGCTGCTCCTGAGCACCTGGTCTGCTAAGGCATTTGCAATCTGAGATCAAGGAGGATCAAGATTGGTAGCCATAGATTGACTTCTCCTCCATAAATCTGTCCAAGCCCTTTTTAAAGCTATCCAGGTTAGTGGCCATCACCACCTCCTGTGGCAGCATATTCCAAACACCAATCACACGCTAAGTGAAGAAGTGTTTCCTTTTATTAGTCCTAATTCTTCCCCCCAGCATTTTCAATGAATGCCCCCTGGTTCTAGTATTGTGAGAAAGAGAGAAAAATTTCTCTCTGTCAACATTTCCTACCCCATGCATAATTTTATAGACTTCAATCATATCCCCCCTCAGAGTCTCCTCTCCAAACTAAAGAGTCCCAAACGCTGCAGCCTCTCCTCATAAGGAAGGTGCTCCAATCCTTCAATCATCCTCGTTGCCCTTCTCTGCACTTTTTCTGTCTCCTCGATATCCTTTTTGAGATGTGGCGACCAGAACTGAACACAGTACTCCAAGTGCGGTCGCACCACGGCTTTATATAAGGGCATGACAATCCTTGCAGTTTTATTATCAACTCCTTTCCTAATTATCCCCAGCATAGAGTTTGCCTTTTTCACAGCTGCCATGCATTGAGTTGACATTCCCATGGAACT